>NW_025064644.1:0-3951 GCF_018152265.1 Drosophila ficusphila | reverse complement strand
TTAAAATATCTATCTAGCTGCATTATTGGTTTATTTTCGAATTTTTGGTCAATGTTTTGTAGTTTTTATGACCTCTGACCTGTCAAAATTTGGAAAAAATGGCCTTGGAGAAAAGGGACCAGAACCCAGCACTGCTTAGCCCCAAACTTTTGGAAATTTTTACCTGATTTAAAAGTGGAATGATTCTTCTGAATTTGTTGTTAAAATATCTACCTAGCTGCATTATTGGTTTATTTCTGAATTTTTGGTCAATGTTTTGTAGTTTTTTGAAACTTCGACTCTGTCAAAATTTGGAAAAATGGGTTTGCAGAAAAGTGACCAGATCCCAGCACTGCTTAACCCAAACTTTTGAAATTTTTACCTGATTTAAAAGTGGAATACCCTCTCTGAATTTGTTGTTAAAATATCTATCTAGCTGCATTATTGGTTTATTTTCGAATTTTTGGTCAATATTTTGTAATTTTTTATGACCTCGACCTGCCAAAATTCAGGAAAAATGGGTTTGCAGAAAAGTGACAAGATCCCAGCACTGCTTAGCCCATAACTTTTGAAATTTTTACCCGATTTAAAAGTGGAATACCTCTCTGAATTTGTTGTTAAAATATCTATTTAGCTACATTATTGGTTTATTTTCGAATTTTTGGTCAATATTTTGTAGTTTTTTATGACCCCGACCTGTCAAAATTTGCAAAAAATGGGTTTGCAGAAAAGTGACCAGATCCCAGCACTGCTTAGCCCAAACTTTTGAAATTTTTACCCGATTTAAAAGTGGAATACCTCTCTGAATTTGTTGTTAAAATATCTATCTAGCTGCATTATTGGTTTATTTTCGAATTTTTGGTCAATATTTTGTAATTTTTTATACCCTTCGACCTGTCAAAATTTGCAAAAAATGGGTTTGCAGAAAAGTGACAAGATCCCAGCACTGCTTATCCCATAACTTTGAAATTTTTACCTGATTTAAAAGTGGAATACCTTCTGAATTTGTTATTAAAATATCTATCTAGCTGCATTATTGGTTTATTTTCGAATTTTTGGTCAATATTTTGTAATTTTTACCTATGACTCCCCGACCTGTCAAAATTTGCAAAAATGGGTTTGCAGAAAAGTGACAAGATCCCAGCACTGCTTAGCCCAAACTTTTGAAATTTTTACCTGATTTAAAAGTGGAATACCTCTCTGAATTTGTTGTTAAACTATCTATTTAGCTGCATCATTGGTTTATTTTTCGAATTTTTGGTCAATATTTTGTAATTTTTTATGACCCCGACCTGTCAAAATTTGCAAAAAATGGGTTTGCAGAAAAGTGACCAGATCCCAGCACTGCTTAGCCCAAACTTTTGAAATTTTTACCTGATTTAAAAGTGGAATACCTCTCTGAATTTGTTGTTAAAATATCTATCTAGCTACATTATTGGTTTATTTTCGAATTTTTGGTCAATGTTTTGTAGTTTTTTATGACTCGACCTGTCAAAATTTGCAAAAAATGGGTTTGCAGAAAAGTGACCAGATCCCAGCACTGCTTAGCCCAAACTTTTGAAATTTTTACCCGATTTAAAAGTGGAATACCTCTCTGAATTTGTTGTTAAAATATCTATCTAGCTGCATTATTGGTTTATTTTCGAATTTTTTGGTCAATATTTTGTAGTTTTTTATGA
Organism: Drosophila ficusphila; assembly: GCF_018152265.1. Taxonomy (NCBI): domain Eukaryota; kingdom Metazoa; phylum Arthropoda; class Insecta; order Diptera; family Drosophilidae; genus Drosophila; species Drosophila ficusphila. Next base: position 2,293 of record NW_025064644.1, on the reverse strand, counting down.
CCCCCGACCTGTCAAAATTTGCAAAAAATGGGTTTGCAGAAAAGTGACCAGATCCCAGCACTGCTTAGCCCAAACTTTTGAAATTTTTACCCGATTTAAAAGTGGAATACCTCTCTGAATTTGTTGTTAAAATATCAATCTAGCTGCATTATTGGTTTATTTTCGAATTTTTGGTCAATATTTTGTAGTTTTTTATGACCCCCGACCTGTCAAAATTTGCAAAAATGGGTTTGCAGAAAAGTGACCAGATCCCAGCACTGCTTAGCCCAAACTTTTGAAATTTTTACCCGATTTAAAAGTGGAATACCTCTCTGAATTTGTTGTTAAAATATCTATCTAGCTGCATTATTGGTTTATTTTCGAATTTTTGGTCAATATTTTGTAGTTTTTTATGACCCCCGACCTGTCAAAATTTGCAAAAAATGGGTTTGCAGAAAAGTGACCAGATCCCAGCACTGCTTAGCCCAAACTTTTGAAATTTTTACCCGATTTAAAAGTGGAATGCCTCTCTGAATTTGTTATTAAAATATCTATCTAGCTGCATTATTGGTTTATTTTCGAATTTTTGGTCAATATTTTTTAATTTTTTATGACCCCCGACCTGTCAAAATTTGCAAAAAATGGGTTTCCAGAAAAGTGACCAGATCCCAGCACTGCTTAGCCCAAACTTTTGAAATTTTTACCCGATTTAAAAGTGGAATACCTCTCTGAATTTGTTGTTAAAATATCTATCTAGCTGCATTATTGGTTTATTTTCGAATTTTTGGTCAATATTTTGTAATTTTTTATGACCCCCGACCTGTCAAAATTTGCAAAAAATGGGTTTGCAGAAAAGTGACAAGATCCCAGCACTGCTTAGCCCAAACTTTTGAAATTTTTACCCGATTTAAAAGTGGAATACCTCTCTGAATTTGTTGTTAAACTATCTATTTAGCTACATCATTGGTTTATTTTCGAATTTTTGGTCAATGTTTTGTAATTTTTTATGACCCCCGACCTGTCAAAATTTGCAAAAAATGGGTTTGCAGAAAAGCGACCAGATCCCAGCACTGCTTAGCCCAAACTTTTGAAATTTTTACCCGATTTAAAAGTGGAATACCTCTCTGAATTTGTTATTAAAATATCTATCTAGCTGCATTATTGGTTTATTTTCGAATTTTTGGTCAATATTTTGTAATTTTTTATGACCCCCGACCTGTCAAAATTTGCAAAAAAATGGGTTTGCAGAAAAGTGACCAGAACCCAGCACTGCTTATCCCATAACTTTTGAAATTTTTACCCGATTTAAAAGTGGAATGCCTCTCTGAATTTGTTATTAAAATATCTATCTAGCTGCATTATTGGTTTATTTTCGAATTTTTGGTCAATATTTTTTAATTTTTTATGACCCCCGACCTGTCAAAATTTGCAAAAAAATGGGTTTCCAGAAAAGTGACCAGATCCCAGCACTGCTTAGCCCAAACTTTTGAAATTTTTACCCGATTTAAAAGTGGAATACCTCTCTAAATTTGTTGTTAAAATATCTATCTAGCTGCATTATTGGTTTATTTTCGAATTTTTTGGTCAATATTTTGTAATTTTTTATGACCCCGACCTGTCAAAATTTGCAAAAAATGGGTTTGCAGAAAAGTGACAAGATCCCAGCACTGCTTAGCCCAAACTTTTGAAATTTTTACCCGATTTAAAAGTGGAATACCTCTCTGAATTTGTTGTTAAACTATCTATTTAGCTACATCATTGGTTTATTTTCGAATTTTTGGTCAATGTTTTGTAGTTTTTTATGACCCCCGACCTGTCAAAATTTGCAAAAAATGGGTTTGCAGAAAAGTGACCAGATCCCAGCACTGCTTAGCCCAAACTTTTGAAATTTTTACCTGATTTAAAAGTGGAATACCTCTCTGAATTTGTTGTTAAAATATCTATCTAGCTGCATTATTGGTTTATTTTCGAATTTTTGGTCAATGTTTTGTAGTTTTTTATGACCCCCGACCTGTCAAAATTTTGCAAAAAATGGGTTTGCAGAAAAGTGACCAGATCCCAGCACTGCTTAGCCCAAACTTTTGAAATTTTTACCCGATTTAAAAGTGGAATACCTCTCTGAATTTGTTGTTAAAATATCTATCTAGCTGCATTATTGGTTTATTTTCGAATTTTTGGTCAATATTTTGTAGTTTTTTATACCCCCGACCTGTCAAAATTTGCAAAAATGGGTTTGCAGAAAAGTGACCAGATCCCAGCACTGCTTAGCCCAAACTTTTGAAATTTTTACCCGATTTAAAAGTGGAATACCTCT
>NW_025064643.1:0-50041 GCF_018152265.1 Drosophila ficusphila | reverse complement strand
TGGACAATATTTTGTAGTTTTTTATGACCCCCGACCTGTCAAAATTTGCAAAAAATGGGTTTGCAGAAAAGTGACCAGATCCCAGCACTGCTTATCCCATAACTTTTGAAATTTTTACCCGATTTAAAAGTGGAATGCCTCTCTGAATTTGTTATTAAAATATCTATCTAGCTGCATTATTGGTTTATTTTCGAATTTTTGGTCAATGTTTCGTCATTTTTTATGACCCCCCGACCTGTTAAAATTTGCAAAAAATGGGTTTGCAGAAAAGTGACCAGATCCCAGCACTGCTTAGCCCAAACTTTTGAAATTTTTACCCGATTTAAAAGTGGAATACCTCTCTGAATTTGTTGTTAAAATATCTGTCTAGCTGCATTATTGGTTTATTTTCGACTTTTTGGTCAATATTTTGTAATTTTTTATGACCCCCGACCTGTCAAAATTTGCAAAAAATGGGTTTGCAGAAAAGTGACCAGATCCCAGCACTGCTTAGCCCAAACTTTTGAAATTTTTACCCGATTTAAAAGTGGAATACCTCTCTGAATTTGTTATTCGAATATCTATCTAGCTGCATTATTGGTTTATTTTCAAATTTTTGGTCAATATTTTGTAGTTTTTTATGACCCCCGACCTGTCAAAATTTGCAAAAAATGGGTTTGCAGAAAAGTGACCAGATCCCAGCACTGCTTAGCCCAAACTTTTGAAATTTTTACCCGATTTAAAAGTGGAATACCTCTCTGAATTTGTTGTTAAAATATCTATCTAGCTGCATTATTGGTTTATTTTCGAATTTTTGGTCAATATTTTGTAATTTTTTATGACCCCCGACCTGTCAAGATTTGCAAAAAATGTGTTTGCAGAAAAGTGACCAGATCCCAGCACTGCTTAGCCCATAACTTTTGAAATTTTTACCCGATTTAAAAGTGGAATGCCTCTCTGAATTTGTTATTAAAATATCTATCTAGTTACATCATTGGTTTATTTTCGAATTTTTGGTCAATGTTTCGTCATTTTTTATGACCCCCGACCTGTCAAAATTTGCAAAAAATGGGTTTGCAGAAAAGTGACCAGATCCCAGCACTGCTTAGCCCATAACTTTTGAAATTTTTACCCGATTTAAAAGTGGAATACCTCTCTGAATTTGTTATTCGAATATCTATCTAGCTGCATTATTGGTTTATTTTCGAATTTTTGGTCAATATTTTGTAATTTTTTATGACCCCCGACCTGTCAAAATTTGCAAAAAATGGGTTTGCAGAAAAGTGACCAGAACCCAGCACTGCTTATCCCATAACTTTTGAAATTTTTACCCGATTTAAAAGTGGAATACCTCTCTGAATTTGTTATTAAAATATCTATCTAGCGGCATTATTGGTTTATTTTCGAATTTTTGGTCAATATTTTGTAGTTTTTTATGACCCCCGACCTGTCAAAATTTGCAAAAAATGGGTTTGCAGAAAAGTGACCAGATCCCATCACTGCTTATCCCAAACTTTTGAAATTTTTACCCGATTTAAAAGTGGAATACCTCTCTGAATTTGCTATTAAAATATCTATCTAGCTGCATTATTGGTTTATTTTCGAATTTTTGGTCAATATTTTGTAATTTTTTATGACCCCCGACCTGTCAAAATTTGCAAAAAATGGGTTTGCAGAAAAGTGACCAGATCCCAGCACTGCTTAGCCCATAGCTTTTGAAATTTTTACCCGATTTAAAAGTGGAATACCTCTCTGAATTTGTTGTTAAAATATCTATCTAGCTACATCATTGGTTTATTTTCGAATTTTTGGTCAATGTTTCGTCATTTTTTATGACCCCCAACCTGTCAAAATTTGCAAAAAATGGGTTTGCAGAAAAGTGACCAGATCCCAGCACTGCTTAGCCCAAACTTTTGAAATTTTTACCCGATTTAAAAGTGGAATACCTCTCTGAATTTGTTATTAAAATATCTATCTAGCTGCATTATTGGTTAATTTTTGAATTTTTGGTCAATATTTTGTAATTTTTTATGACCCCCCGACCTGTCAAAATTTGCAAAAAATGGGTTTGCAGAAAAGTGACAAGATCCCAGCACTGCTTAGCCCAAACTTTTGAAATTTTTACCCGATTTAAAAGTGGAATACCTCTCTGAATTTGTTATTAAAATATCTATCTAGCTGCATTATTGGTTAATTTTTGAATTTTTGGTCAATATTTTGTAATTTTTTATGACCCCCGACCTGTCAAAATTTGCAAAAAATGGGTTTGCAGAAAAGTGACAAGATCCCAGCACTGCTTAGCCCATAACTTTTGAAATTTTTACCCGATTTAAAAGTGGAATACCTCTCTGAATTTGTTGTTAAAATATCTATCTAGCTGCATTATTGGTTTATTTTCGAATTTTTGGTCAATATTTTGTAGTTTTTTATGACCCCCGACCTGTCAAAATTTGCAAAAAATGGGTTTGCAGAAAAGTGACCAGATCCCAGCACTGCTTAGCCCAATTTTTTGAAATTTTTACCCGATTTAAAAGTGGAATACCTCTCTGAATTTGTTGTTAAAATATCTATCTAGCTGCATTATTGGTTTATTTTCGAATTTTTGGTCAATATTTTGTAATTTTTTATGACCCCCGACCTGTCAAAATTTGCAAAAAATGGGTTTGCAGAAAAGTGACCAGATCCCAGCACTGCTTAGCCCAAACTTTTGAAATTTTTACCCGATTTAAAAGTGGAATACCTCTCTGAATTTGTTATTAAAATATCTATCTAGCTGCATTATTGGTTAATTTTTGAATTTTTGGTCAATATTTTGTAATTTTTTATGACCCCCGACCTGTCAAAATTTGCAAAAAATGGGTTTGCAGAAAAGTGACCAGATCCCAGCACTGCTTAGCCCAAACTTTTGAAATTTTTACCCGATTTAAAAGTGGAATACCTTTCTGAATTTGTTGTTAAAATATCTATCTAGCTGCATTATTGGTTTATTTTCGAATTTTTGGTCAATATTTTGTAGTTTTTTATGACCCCCCGACCTGTCAAAATTTGCAGAAAATGGGTTTGCAGAAAAGTGACAAGATCCCAGCACTGCTTAGCCCAAACTTTTGAAATTTTTACCCGATTTAAAAGTGGAATACCTCTCTGAAATTGTTGTTAAAATATCTATCTAGCTGCATTATTGGTTTATTTTCGAATTTTTGGTCAATGTTTCGTCATTTTTTATGACCCCCGACCTGTCAAAATTTGCAAAAAATGGGTTTGCAGAAAAGTGACCAGATCCCAGCACTGCTTATCCCATAACTTTTGAAATTTTTACCCGATTTAAAAGTGGAATACCTCTCTGAATTTGTTATTAAAATGTCTATCTAGCTACATCATTGGTTTATTTTCGAATTTTTGGTCAATGTTTCGTCATTTTTTATGACCCCCCGACCTGTCAAAATTTGCAAAAAAATGGGTTTTCAGAAAAGTGACCAGATCCCAGCACTGCTTATCCCATAACTTTTGAAATTTTTACCTGATTTAAAAGTGGAATGCCTCTCTGAATTTGTTATTAAAATATCTATCTAGCTACATCATTGGTTTATTTTCGAATTTTTGGTCAATGTTTCGTCATTTTTTATGACCCCCGACCTGTCAAAATTTGCAAAAAATGGGTTTGCAGAAAAGTGACCAGATCCCAGCACTGCTTAGCCCAAACTTTTGAAATTTTTACCCGATTTAAAAGTGGAATACCTCTCTGAATTTGTTATTCGAATATCTATCTAGCTGCATTATTGGTTTATTTTCGAATTTTTGGTCAATATTTTGTAATTTTTTATGACCCCCGACCTGTCAAAATTTGCAAAAAATGGGTTTGCAGAAAAGTGACCAGAACCCAGCACTGCTTAGCCCATAACTTTTGAAATTTTTACCCGATTTAAAAGTGGAATACCTCTCTGAATTTGTTATTAAAATATCTATCTAGCTGCATTATTGGTTTATTTTCGAATTTTTGGTCAATATTTTGTAGTTTTTTATGACCCCCGACCTGTCAAAATTTGCAAAAAATGGGTTTGCAGAAAAGTGACCAGATCCCAGCACTGCTTAGCCCATAACTTTTGAAATTTTTACCCGATTTAAAAGTGGAATACCTCTCTGAATTTGTTGTTAAAATATCTATCTAGCTGCATTATTGGTTTATTTTCGAATTTTTGGTCAATATTTTGTAATTTTTTATGACCCCCGACCTGTCAAAATTTGCAAAAAATGGGTTTGCAGAAAAGTGACCAGATCCCAGCACTGCTTAGCCCAAACTTTTGAAATTTTTACCCGATTTAAAAGTGGAATACCTCTCTGAATTTGTTGTTAAAATATCTATCTAGCTGCATTATTGGTTTATTTTCGAATTTTTGGTCAATATTTTGTAGTTTTTTATGACCCCCGACCTGTCAAAATTTGCAAAAAATGGGTTTGCAGAAAAGTGACAAGATCCCAGCACTGCTTAGCCCAAACTTTTGAAATTTTTACCCGATTTAAAAGTGGAATACCTCTCTGAATTTGTTGTTAAAATATCTATCTAGCTGCATTATTGGTTTATTTTCGAATTTTTGGTCAATATTTTGTAGTTTTTTATGACCCCCGACCTGTCAAAATTTGCAAAAAATGGGTTTGCAGAAAAGTGACAAGATCCCAGCACTGCTTAGCCCAAACTTTTGAAATTTTTACCCGATTTAAAAGTGGAATACCTCTCTGAATTTGTTGTTTAAATATCTGTCTAGCTGCATTATTGGTTTATTTTCGACTTTTTGGTCAATATTTTGTAATTTTTTATGACCCCCGACCTGTCAAAATTTGCAAAAAATGGGTTTGCAGAAAAGTGACCAGATCCCAGCACTGCTTATCCCATAACTTTTGAAATTTTTACCTGATTTAAAAGTGGAATGCCTCTCTGAATTTGTTATTAAAATATCTATCTAGCTACATCATTGGTTTATTTTCGAATTTTTGGTCAATGTTTCGTCATTTTTTATGACCCCCGACCTGTCAAAATTTGCAAAAAATGGGTTTGCAGAAAAGTGACCAGATCCCAGCACTGCTTAGCCCAAACTTTTGAAATTTTTACCCGATTTAAAAGTGGAATACCTCTCTGAATTTGTTATTCGAATATCTATCTAGCTGCATTATTGGTTTATTTTCGAATTTTTGGTCAATATTTTGTAATTTTTTATGACCCCCGACCTGTCAAAATTTGCAAAAAATGGGTTTGCAGAAAAGTGACCAGAACCCAGCACTGCTTAGCCCATAACTTTTGAAATTTTTACCCGATTTAAAAGTGGAATACCTCTCTGAATTTGTTATTAAAATATCTATCTAGCTGCATTATTGGTTTATTTTCGAATTTTTGGTCAATATTTTGTAGTTTTTTATGACCCCCGACCTGTCAAAATTTGCAAAAAATGGGTTTGCAGAAAAGTGACCAGATCCCAGCACTGCTTAGCCCATAACTTTTGAAATTTTTACCCGATTTAAAAGTGGAATACCTCTCTGAATTTGTTGTTAAAATATCTATCTAGCTGCATTATTGGTTTATTTTCGAATTTTTGGACAATATTTTGTAGTTTTTTATGACCCCCGACCTGTCAAAATTTGCAAAAAATGGGTTTGCAGAAAAGTGACCAGATCCCAGCACTGCTTAGCCCATAACTTTTGAAATTTTTACCCGATTTAAAAGTGGAATACCTCTCTGAATTTGTTGTTAAAATATCTTTCTAGCTGCATTATTGGTTTATTTTCGAATTTTTGGTCAATATTTTGTAGTTTTTTATGACCCCCGACCTGTCAAAATTTGCAAAAAAATGGGTTTGCAGAAAAGTGACCAGATCCCAGCACTGCTTATCCCATAACTTTTGAAATTTTTACCCGATTTAAAAGTGGAATGCCTCTCTGAATTTGTTATTAAAATATCTATCTAGCTACATCATTGGTTTATTTTCGAATTTTTGGTCAATGTTTCGTCATTTTTTATGACCCCCGACCTGTCAAAATTTGCAAAAAATGGGTTTGCAGAAAAGTGACCAGATCCCAGCACTGCTTAGCCCATAACTTTTGAAATTTTTACCCGATTTAAAAGTGGAATACCTCTCTGAAATTGTTGTTAAAATATCTATCTAGCTGCATTATTGGTTTATTTTCGAATTTTTGGTCAATATTTTGTAGTTTTTTATGACCCCCGACTTGTTAAAATTTGCAAAAAATGGGTTTGCAGAAAAGTGACCAGATCCCAGCACTGCTTAGCCCATAACTTTTGAAATTTTTACCCGATTTAAAAGTGGAATACCTCTCTGAAATTGTTGTTAAAATATCTATCTAGCTGCATTATTGGTTTATTTTCGATTTTTTTGGTCAATGTTTCGTCATTTTTTATGACCCCGGACCTGTCAAAATTTGCAAAAAATGGGTTTGCAGAAAAGTGACCAGATCCCAGCACTGCTTATCCCATAACTTTTGAAATTTTTACCCGATTTAAAAGTGGAATACCTCTCTGAATTTGTTATTAAAATGTCTATCTAGCTACATCATTGGTTTATTTTCGAATTTTTGGTCAATGTTTCGTCATTTTTTATGACCCCCGACCTGTCAAAATTTGCAAAAAATGGGTTTGCAGAAAAGTGATCAGATCCCAGCACTGCTTAGCCCATAACTTTTGAAATTTTTACCCGATTTAAAAGTGGAATACCTCTCTGAATTTGTTGTTAAAATATCTATCTAGCTGCATTATTGGTTTATTTTCGAATTTTTGGTCAATATTTTGTAAATTTTTATGACCCCCTGTCAAAATTTGCAAAAAATGGGTTTGCAGAAAAGTGACCAGATCCCAGCACTGCTTAGCCCAAACTTTTGAAATTTTTACCCGATTTAAAAGTGGAATACCTCTCTGAATTTGTTGTTAAAATATCTATCTAGCTGCATTATTGGTTTATTTTCGAATTTTTGGTCAATATTTTGTAGTTTTTTATGACCCCCGACTTGTCAAAATTTGCAAAAAATGGGTTTGCAGAAAAGTGACCAGATCCCAGCACTGCTTATCCCAAACCTTTTGAAATTTTTACCCGATTTAAAAGTGGAATACCTCTCTGAATTTGCTATTAAAATATCTATCTAGCTGCATTATTGGTTTATTTTCGAATTTTTGGTCAATGTTTCGTCATTTTTTATGACCCCCAACCTGTCAAAATTTGCAAAAAATGGGTTTGCAGAAAAGTGACCAGATCCCAGCACTGCTTAGCCCAAACTTTTGAAATTTTTACCCGATTTAAAAGTGGAATACCTCTCTGAATTTGTTATTCGAATATCTATCTTTTGCAGAAAAGTGACCAGATCCCAGCACTGCTTGGCCCAAACTTTTGAAATTTTTACCCGATTTAAAAGTGGAATACCTCTCTGAATTTGTTGTTAAAATATCTATCTAGCTGCATTATTGGTTTATTTTCGAATTTTTGGTCAATATTTTGTAGTTTTTTATGACCCCCGACTTGTTAAAATTTGCAAAAAATGGGTTTGCAGAAAAGTGACAAGATCCCAGCACTGCTTAGCCCAAACTTTTGAAATTTTTACCCGATTTAAAAGTGGAATACCTCTCTGAATTTGTTGTTAAAATATCTATCTAGCTGCATTATTGGTTTATTTTCGAATTTTTGGTCAATATTTTGTAGTTTTTTATGACCCCCGACCTGTCAAAATTTGCAAAAAATGGGTTTGCAGAAAAGTGACAAGATCCCAGCACTGCTTAGCCCAAACTTTTGAAATTTTTACCCGATTTAAAAGTGGAATACCTCTCTGAATTTGTTGTTTAAATATCTGTCTAGCTGCATTATTGGTTTATTTTCGACTTTTTGGTCAATATTTTGTAATTTTTTATGACCCCCGACCTGTCAAAATTTGCAAAAAAATGGGTTTGCAGAAAAGTGACCAGATCCCAGCACTGCTTATCCCATAACGTTTGAAATTTTTACCCGATTTAAAAGTGGAATGCCTCTCTGAATTTGTTATTAAAATATCTATCTAGCTACATCATTGGTTTATTTTCGAATTTTTGGTCAATGTTTCGTCATTTTTTATGACCCCCGACCTGTCAAAATTTGCAAAAAATGGGTTTGCAGAAAAGTGACCAGATCCCAGCACTGCTTAGCCCAAACTTTTGAAATTTTTACCCGATTTAAAAGTGGAATACCTCTCTGAATTTGTTGTTAAAATATCTATCTAGCTGCATTATTGGTTTATTTTCGAATTTTTGGTCAATATTTTGTAGTTTTTTATGACCCCCGACTTGTTAAAATTTGCAAAAAATGGGTTTGCAGAAAAGTGACCAGATCCCAGCACTGCTTAGCCCATAACTTTTGAAATTTTTACCCGATTTAAAAGTGGAATACCTCTCTGAAATTGTTGTTAAAATATCTATCTAGCTGCATTATTGGTTTATTTTCGAATTTTTGGTCAATGTTTCGTCATTTTTTATGACCCCCGACCTGTCAAAATTTGCAAAAAATGGGTTTGCAGAAAAGTGACCAGATCCCAGCACTGCTTATCCCATAACTTTTGAAATTTTTACCCGATTTAAAAGTGGAATACCTCTCTGAATTTGTTATTAAAATGTCTATCTAGCTACATCATTGGTTTATTTTCGAATTTTTGGTCAATGTTTCGTCATTTTTTATGACCCCCGACCTGTCAAAATTTGCAAAAAATGGGTTTGCAGAAAAGTGATCAGATCCCAGCACTGCTTAGCCCATAACTTTTGAAATTTTTACCCGATTTAAAAGTGGAATACCTCTCTGAATTTGTTGTTAAAATATCTATCTAGCTGCATTATTGGTTTATTTTCGAATTTTTGGTCAATATTTTGTAAATTTTTATGACCCCCTGTCAAAATTTGCAAAAAATGGGTTTGCAGAAAAGTGACCAGATCCCAGCACTGCTTAGCCCAAACTTTTGAAATTTTTACCCGATTTAAAAGTGGAATACCTCTCTGAATTTGTTGTTAAAATATCTATCTAGCTGCATTATTGGTTTATTTTCGAATTTTTGGTCAATATTTTGTAGTTTTTTATGACCCCCGACTTGTCAAAATTTGCAAAAAATGGGTTTGCAGAAAAGTGACCAGATCCCAGCACTGCTTATCCCAAACCTTTTGAAATTTTTACCCGATTTAAAAGTGGAATACCTCTCTGAATTTGCTATTAAAATATCTATCTAGCTGCATTATTGGTTTATTTTCGAATTTTTGGTCAATGTTTCGTCATTTTTTATGACCCCCAACCTGTCAAAATTTGCAAAAAATGGGTTTGCAGAAAAGTGACCAGATCCCAGCACTGCTTAGCCCAAACTTTTGAAATTTTTACCCGATTTAAAAGTGGAATACCTCTCTGAATTTGTTATTCGAATATCTATCTTTTGCAGAAAAGTGACCAGATCCCAGCACTGCTTGGCCCAAACTTTTGAAATTTTTACCCGATTTAAAAGTGGAATACCTCTCTGAATTTGTTGTTAGAATATCTATCTAGCTGCATTATTGGTTTATTTTCGAATTTTTGGTCAATATTTTGTAGTTTTTTATGACCCCCGACTTGTTAAAATTTGCAAAAAATGGGTTTGCAGAAAAGTGACCAGATCCCAGCACTGCTTAGCCCAAACTTTTGAAATTTTTACCCGATTTAAAAGTGGAATACCTCTCTGAATTTGTTGTTAAAATATCTATCTAGCTGCATTATTGGTTTATTTTCGAATTTTTGGTCAATATTTTGTAGTTTTTTATGACCCCCGACCTGTCAAAATTTGCAAAAAATGGGTTTGCAGAAAAGTGACAAGATCCCAGCACTGCTTAGCCCAAACTTTTGAAATTTTTACCCGATTTAAAAGTGGAATACCTCTCTGAATTTGTTGTTTAAATATCTGTCTAGCTGCATTATTGGTTTATTTTCGACTTTTTGGTCAATATTTTGTAATTTTTTATGACCCCCGACCTGTCAAAATTTGCAAAAAAATGGGTTTGCAGAAAAGTGACCAGATCCCAGCACTGCTTATCCCATAACGTTTGAAATTTTTACCCGATTTAAAAGTGGAATGCCTCTCTGAATTTGTTATTAAAATATCTATCTAGCTACATCATTGGTTTATTTTCGAATTTTTGGTCAATGTTTCGTCATTTTTTATGACCCCCGACCTGTCAAAATTTGCAAAAAATGGGTTTGCAGAAAAGTGACCAGATCCCAGCACTGCTTAGCCCAAACTTTTGAAATTTTTACCCGATTTAAAAGTGGAATACCTCTCTGAATTTGTTGTTAAAATATCTATCTAGCTGCATTATTGGTTTATTTTCGAATTTTTGGTCAATGTTTCGTCATTTTTTATGACCCCCGACCTGTCAAAATTTGCAAAAAATGGGTTTGCAGAAAAGTGACCAGATCCCAGCACTGCTTAGCCCATAACTTTTGAAATTTTTACCCGATTTAAAAGTGGAATACCTCTCTGAATTTGTTATTAGAATATCTATCTAGCTGCATTATTGGTTTATTTTCGAATTTTTGGTCAATATTTTGTAATTTTTTATGACCCCCGACCTGTCAAAATTTGCAAAAAATGGGTTTGCAGAAAAGTGACCAGATCCCAGCACTGCTTAGCCCAAACTTTTGAAATTTTTACCCGATTTAAAAGTGGAATACCTCTCTGAATTTGTTATTCGAATATCTATCTAGCTGCATTATTGGTTTATTTTCGAATTTTTGGTCAATATTTTGTAATTTTTTATGACCCCCGACCTGTCAAAATTTGCAAAAAATGGGTTTGCAGAAAAGTGACCAGAACCCAGCACTGCTTATCCCATAACTTTTGAAATTTTTACCCGATTTAAAAGTGGAATACCTCTCTGAATTTGTTATTAAAATATCTATCTAGCTGCATTATTGGTATATTTTCGAATTTTTGGTCAATATTTTGTAGTTTTTTATGACCCCCGACCTGTCAAAATTTGCAAAAAATGGGTTTGCAGAAAAGTGACCAGATCCCAGCACTGCTTAGCCCATAACTTTTGAAATTTTTACCCGATTTAAAAGTGGAATACCTCTCTGAATTTGTTGTTAAAATATCTTTCTAGCTGCATTATTGGTTTATTTTCGAATTTTTGGTCAATATTTTGTAGTTTTTTATGACCCCCGACCTGTCAAAATTTGCAAAAAAATGGGTTTGCAGAAAAGTGACCAGATCCCAGCACTGCTTATCCCATAACTTTTGAAATTTTTACCCGATTTAAAAGTGGAATGCCTCTCTGAATTTGTTATTAAAATATCTATCTAGCTACATCATTGGTTTATTTTCGAATTTTTGGTCAATGTTTCGTCATTTTTTATGACCCCCGACCTGTCAAAATTTGCAAAAAATGGGTTTGCAGAAAAGTGACCAGATCCCAGCACTGCTTAGCCCATAACTTTTGAAATTTTTACCCGATTTAAAAGTGGAATACCTCTCTGAAATTGTTGTTAAAATATCTATCTAGCTGCATTATTGGTTTATTTTCGAATTTTTGGTCAATATTTTGTAGTTTTTTATGACCCCCGACTTGTTAAAATTTGCAAAAAATGGGTTTGCAGAAAAGTGACCAGATCCCAGCACTGCTTAGCCCATAACTTTTGAAATTTTTACCCGATTTAAAAGTGGAATACCTCTCTGAAATTGTTGTTAAAATATCTATCTAGCTGCATTATTGGTTTATTTTCGAATTTTTGGTCAATATTTTGTAATTTTTTATGACCCCCGACCTGTCAAAATTTGCAAAAAAATGGGTTTGCAGAAAAGTGACCAGATCCCAGCACTGCTTATCCCATAACTTTTGAAATTTTTACCCGATTTAAAAGTGGAATACCTCTCTGAATTTGTTATTAAAATGTCTATCTAGCTACATCATTGGTTTATTTTCGAATTTTTGGTCAATGTTTCGTCATTTTTTATGACCCCCGACCTGTCAAAATTTGCAAAAAATGGGTTTGCAGAAAAGTGATCAGATCCCAGCACTGCTTAGCCCATAACTTTTGAAATTTTTACCCGATTTAAAAGTGGAATACCTCTCTGAATTTGTTGTTAAAATATCTATCTAGCTGCATTATTGGTTTATTTTCGAATTTTTGGTCAATATTTTGTAAATTTTTATGACCCCCTGTCAAAATTTGCAAAAAATGGGTTTGCAGAAAAGTGACCAGATCCCAGCACTGCTTAGCCCAAACTTTTGAAATTTTTACCCGATTTAAAAGTGGAATACCTCTCTGAATTTGTTGTTAAAATATCTATCTAGCTGCATTATTGGTTTATTTTCGAATTTTTGGTCAATATTTTGTAGTTTTTTATGACCCCCGACTTGTCAAAATTTGCAAAAAATGGGTTTGCAGAAAAGTGACCAGATCCCAGCACTGCTTATCCCAAACCTTTTGAAATTTTTACCCGATTTAAAAGTGGAATACCTCTCTGAATTTGCTATTAAAATATCTATCTAGCTGCATTATTGGTTTATTTTCGAATTTTTGGTCAATGTTTCGTCATTTTTTATGACCCCCAACCTGTCAAAATTTGCAAAAAATGGGTTTGCAGAAAAGTGACCAGATCCCAGCACTGCTTAGCCCAAACTTTTGAAATTTTTACCCGATTTAAAAGTGGAATACCTCTCTGAATTTGTTATTCGAATATCTATCTAGCTGCATTATTGGTTTATTTTCGAATTTTTGGTCAATATTTTGTAAATTTTTATGACCCCCTGTCAAAATTTGCAAAAAATGGGTTTGCAGAAAAGTGACCAGATCCCAGCACTGCTAAGCCCAAACTTTTGAAATTTTTACCCGATTTAAAAGTGGAATACCTCTCTGAATTTGTTATTAAAATATCTATCTAGCTGCATTATTGGTTAATTTTTGAATTTTTGGTCAATATTTTGTAATTTTTTATGACCCCCGACCTGTCAAAATTTGCAAAAAATGGGTTTGCAGAAAAGTGACCAGATCCCAGCACTGCTTAGCCCAAACTTTTGAAATTTTTACCCGATTTAAAAGTGGAATACCTCTCTGAATTTGTTGTTAAAATATCTATCTAGCTGCATTATTGGTTTATTTTCGAATTTTTGGTCAATATTTTGTAATTTTTTATGACCCCCGACCTGTCAAAATTTGCAAAAAATGGGTTCGCAGAAAAGTGACCAGAACCCAGCACTGCTTAGCCCAAACTTTTGAAATTTTTTCCCGATTTAAAAGTGGAATACCTCTCTGAATTTGTTATTCGAATATCTATCTAGCTGCATTATTGGTTTATTTTCGAATTTTTGGTCAATGTTTTGTAATTTTTTATGACCCCCGACCTGTCAAAATTTGCAAAAAATAGGTTTGCAGAAAAGTGACCAGAACCCAGCACTGCTTAGCCCAAACTTTTGAAATTTTTACCCGATTTAAAAGTGGAATACCTCTCTGAATTTGTTATTAAAATATCTATCTAGCTACATCATTGGTTTATTTTCGAATTTTTGGTCAATGTTTCGTCATTTTTTATGACCCCCGACCTGTTAAAATTTGCAAAAAATGGGTTTGCAGAAAAGTGACCAGAACCCAGCACTGCTTAGCCCATAACTTTTGAAATTTTTACCCGATTTAAAAGTGGAATACCTCTCTGAATTTGTTATTAAAATATCTATCTAGCGGCATTATTGGTTTATTTTCGAATTTTCGGTCAATATTTTGTAGTTTTTTATGACCCCCGACCTGTCAAAATTTG
The DNA here is from genome assembly GCF_018152265.1 of Drosophila ficusphila. Taxonomy (NCBI): domain Eukaryota; kingdom Metazoa; phylum Arthropoda; class Insecta; order Diptera; family Drosophilidae; genus Drosophila; species Drosophila ficusphila. Next base: position 36,280 of record NW_025064643.1, on the reverse strand, counting down.
CAAAAAATGGGTTTGCAGAAAAGTGACCAGATCCCATCACTGCTTATCCCAAACCTTTTGAAATTTTTACCCGATTTAAAAGTGGAATACCTCTCTGAATTTGCTATTAAAATATCTATCTAGCTGCATTATTGGTTTATTTTCGAATTTTTGGTCAATATTTTGTAATTTTTTATGACCCCCGACCTGTCAAAATTTGCAAAAAATGGGTTTGCAGAAAAGTGACCAGATCCCAGCACTGCTTAGCCCATAACTTTTGAAATTTTTACCCGATTTAAAAGTGGAATACCTCTCTGAATTTGTTGTTAAAATATCTATCTAGCTACATCATTGGTTTATTTTCGAATTTTTGGTCAATGTTTCGTCATTTTTTATGACCCCCAACCTGTCAAAATTTGCAAAAAATGGGTTTGCAGAAAAGTGACCAGATCCCAGCACTGCTTAGCCCAAACTTTTGAAATTTTTACCCGATTTAAAAGTGGAATACCTCTCTGAATTTGTTATTCGAATATCTATCTAGCTGCATTATTGGTTTATTTTCGAATTTTTGGTCAATATTTTGTAGTTTTTTATGACCCCCGACCTGTCAAAATTTGCAAAAAATGGGTTTGCAGAAAAGTGACCAGATCCCAGCACTGCTTAGCCCAAACTTTTGAAATTTTTACCCGATTTAAAAGTGGAATACCTCTCTGAATTTGTTATTAAAATATCTATCTAGCTGCATTATTGGTTAATTTTTGAATTTTTGGTCAATATTTTGTAATTTTTTATGACCCCCGACCTGTCAAAATTTGCAAAAAATGGGTTTGCAGAAAAGTGACCAGATCCCAGCACTGCTTAGCCCAAACTTTTGAAATTTTTACCCGATTTAAAAGTTGAATACCTCTCTGAATTTGTTGTTAAAATATCTATCTAGCTGCATTATTGGTTTATTTTCGAATTTTTGGTCAATATTTTGTAGTTTTTTATGACCCCCGACCTGTCAAAATTTGCAAAAAATGGGTTTGCAGAAAAGTGACCAGATCCCAGCACTGCTTAGCCCATAACTTTTGAAATTTTTACCCGATTTAAAAGTGGAATACCTCTCTGAATTTGTTGTTAAAATATCTGTCTAGCTGCATTATTGGTTTATTTTCGACTTTTTGGTCAATATTTTGTAATTTTTTATGACCCCCGACCTGTCAAAATTTGCAAAAAAATGGGTTTGCAGAAAAGTGACCAGATCCCAGCACTGCTTATCCCATAACTTTTGAAATTTTTACCCGATTTAAAAGTGGAATGCCTCTCTGAATTTGTTATTAAAATATCTATCTAGCTACATCATTGGTTTCTTTTCGAATTTTTGGTCAATGTTTCGTCATTTTTTATGACCCCCGACCTGTCAAAATTTGCAAAAAATGGGTTTGCAGAAAAGTGACCAGATCCCAGCACTGCTTAGCCCAAACTTTTGAAATTTTTACCCGATTTAAAAGTGGAATACCTCTCTGAATTTGTTATTCGAATATCTATCTAGCTGCATTATTGGTTTATTTTCGAATTTTTGGTCAATATTTTGTAATTTTTTATGACCCCCGACCTGTCAAAATTTGCAAAAAATGGGTTTGCAGAAAAGTGACCAGAACCCAGCACTGCTTAGCCCATAACTTTTGAAATTTTTACCCGATTTAAAAGTGGAATACTCTCTGAATTTGTTATTAAAATATCTATCTAGCTGCATTATTGGTTTATTTTCGAATTTTTGGTCAATATTTTGTAGTTTTTTATGACCCCCGACCTGTCAAAATTTGCAAAAAATGGGTTTGCAGAAAAGTGACCAGATCCCAGCACTGCTTAGCCCATAACTTTTGAAATTTTTACCCGACTTAAAAGTGGAATACCTCTCTGAATTTGTTGTTAAAATATTTATCTAGCTGCATTATTGGTTTATTTTCGAATTTTTGGTCAATATTTTGTAGTTTTTTATGACCCCCGACCTGTCAAAATTTGCAAAAAATGGGTTTGCAGAAAAGTGACCAGATCCCAGCACTGCTTAGCCCATAACTTTTGAAATTTTTACCCGATTTAAAAGTGGAATACCTCTCTGAATTTGTTATTCGAATATCTATCTAGCTGCATTATTGGTTTATTTTCGAATTTTTGGTCAATATTTTGTAGTTTTTTATGACCCCCGACCTGTCAAAATTTGCAAAAAAATGGGTTTGCAGAAAAGTGACCAGATCCCAGCACTGCTTAGCCCAAACTTTTGAAATTTTTACCCGATTTAAAAGTGGAATGCCTCTCTGAATTTGTTATTAAAATATCTATCTAGCTACATCATTGGTTTATTTTCGAATTTTTGGGCAATGTTTCGTCATTTTTTATGACCCCCGACCTGTCAAAATTTGCAAAAAATGGGTTTGCAGAAAAGTGACCAGATCCCAGCACTGCTTAGCCCATAACTTTTGAAATTTTTACCCGATTTAAAAGTGGAATACCTCTCTGAATTTGTTATTCGAATATCTATCTAGCTGCATTATTGGTTTATTTTCGAATTTTTGGTCAATATTTTGTAATTTTTTATGACCCCCGACCTGTCAAAATTTTCAAAAAATGGGTTTGCAGAAAAGTGACCAGAACCCAGCACTGCTTAGCCCATAACTTTTGAAATTTTTACCCGATTTAAAAGTGGAATACCTCTCTGAATTTGCTATTAAAATATCTATCTAGCTGCATTATTGGTTTATTTTCGAATTTTTGGTCAATATTTTGTAATTTTTTATGACCCCCGACCTGTCAAAATTTGCAAAAAATGGGTTCGCAGAAAAGTGACCAGAACCCAGCACTGCTTAGCCCATAACTTTTGAAATTTTTTCCCAATTTAAAAGTGGAATACCTCTCTGAATTTGTTATTCGAATATCTATCTAGCTGCATTATTGGTTTATTTTCGAATTTTTGGTCAATGTTTTGTAATTTTTTATGACCCCCGACCTGTCAAAATTTGCAAAAAATGGGTTTGCAGAAAAGTGACCAGAACCCAGCACTGCTTAGCCCAAACTTTTGAAATTTTTACCCGATTTAAAAGTGGAATACCTCTCTGAATTTGTTATTAAAATATCTATCTAGCTACATCATTGGTTTATTTTCGAATTTTTGGTCAATGTTTCGTCATTTTTTATGACCCCCGACCTGTTAAAATTTGCAAAAAATGGGTTTGCAGAAAAGTGACCAGATCCCAGCACTGCTTAGCCCAAACTTTTGAAATTTTTACCCGATTTAAAAGTGGAATACCTCTTTGAATTTGTTATTCGAATATCTATCTAGCTGCATTATTGGTTTATTTTCGAATTTTTGGTCAATATTTTGTAGTTTTTTATGACCCCCGACCTGTCAAAATTTGCAAAAAATGGGTTTGCAGAAAAGTGACCAGATCCCAGCACTGCTTAGCCCATAACTTTTGAAATTTTTACCCGATTTAAAAGTGGAATACCTCTCTGAATTTGTTGTTAAAATATCTATCTAGCTGCATTATTGGTTTATTTTCAAATTTTTGGTCAATATTTTGTAGTTTTTTATGACCCCCGACCTGTCAAAATTTGCAAAAAAATGGGTTTGCAGAAAAGTGACCAGATCCCAGCACTGCTTAGCCCATAACTTTTGAAATTTTTACCCGATTTAAAAGTGGAATACCTCTCTGAATTTGTTATTAAAATATCTATCTAGCTACATCATTGGTTTATTTTCGAATTTTTGGTCAATGTTTCGTCATTTTTTATGACCCCCGACCTGTCAAAATTTGCAAAAAATGGGTTTGCAGAAAAGTGACCAGATCCCAGCACTGCTTAGCCCATAACTTTTGAAATTTTTACCCGATTTAAAAGTGGAATACCTCTCTGAATTTGTTATTCGAATATCTATCTAGCTGCATTATTGGTTTATTTTCGAATTTTTGGTCAATATTTTGTAGTTTTTTATGACCCCCGACCTGTCAAAATTTGCAAAAAATGGGTTTGCAGAAAAGTGACCAGAACCCAGCACTGCTTAGCCCAAACTTTTGAAATTTTTACCCGATTTAAAAGTGGAATACCTCTCTGAATTTGTTATTAAAATATCTATCTAGCTGCATTATTGGTTTATTTTCGAATTTTTGGTCAATATTTTGTAATTTTTTATGACCCCCGACCTGTCAAAATTTGCAAAAAATGGGTTTGCAGAAAAGTGACCAGAACCCAGCACTGCTTAGCCCAAACTTTTGAAATTTTTACCCGATTTAAAAGTGGAATACCTCTCTGAATTTGTTATTAAAATATCTATCTAGCTACATCATTGGTTTATTTTCGAATTTTTGGTCAATGTTTCGTCATTTTTTATGACCCCCGACCTGTTAAAATTTGCAAAAAATGGGTTTGCAGAAAAGTGACCAGATCCCAGCACTGCTTAGCCCAAACCTTTTGAAATTTTTACCCGATTTAAAAGTGGAATACCTCTCTGAATTTGTTATTAAAATATCTATCTAGCTGCATTATTGGTTTATTTTCGAATTTTTGGTCAATATTTTGTAGTTTTTTATGACCCCCGACCTGTCAAAATTTGCAAAAAATGGGTTTGCAGAAAAGTGACCAGATCCCAGCACTGCTTAGCCCAAACTTTTGAAATTTTTACCCGATTTAAAAGTGGAATACCTCTCTGAATTTGTTATTAAAATATCTATCTAGCTGCATTATTGGTTTATTTTCGAATTTTTGGTCAATATTTTGTAATTTTTTATGACCCCCGACCTGTCAAAATTTGCAAAAAATGGGTTTGCAGAAAAGTGACCAGATCCCAGCACTGCTTAGCCCAAACTTTTGAAATTTTTACCCGATTTAAAAGTGGAATACCTCTCTGAATTTGTTATTAGAATATCTATCTAGCTGCATTATTGGTTTATTTTCGAATTTTTGGTCAATATTTTGTAATTTTTTATGACCCCCGACCTGTCAAAATTTGCAAAAAATGGGTTTGCAGAAAAGTGACCAGATCCCAGCACTGCTTAGCCCAAACTTTTGAAATTTTTACCCGATTTAAAAGTGGAATACCTCTCTGAATTTGTTGTTAAAATATCTATCTAGCTGCATTATTGGTTTATTTTCGAATTTTTGGTCAATATTTTGTAATTTTTTATGACCCCCGACCTGTCAAAATTTGCAAAAAATGGGTTTGCAGAAAAGTGACCAGATCCCAGCACTGCTTAGCCCAAACTTTTGAAATTTTTACCTGATTTAAAAGTGGTATACATCTCTGAATTTGTTGTTAAAATATCTATCTAGCTGCATTATTGGTTTATTTTCGAATTTTTGGTCAATATTTTGTAATTTTTTATGACCCCCGACCTGTCAAAATTTGCAAAAAAATGGGTTTGCAGAAAAGTGACCAGATCCCAGCACTGCTTAGCCCAAACTTTTGAAATTTTTACCCGATTTAAAAGTGGAATACCTCTCTGAATTTGTTATTCGAATATATATCTAGCTGCATTATTGGTTTATTTTCAAATTTTTGGTCAATATTTTGTAGTTTTTTATGACCCCCGACCTGTCAAAATTTGCAAAAAATGGGTTTGCAGAAAAGTGACCAGATCCCAGCCCTGCTTAGCCCAAACTTTTGAAATTTTTACCCGATTTAAAAGTGGAATACCTCTCTGAATTTGTTATTCGAATATCTATCTAGCTGCATTATTGGTTTATTTTCGAATTTTTGGTCAATATTTTGTAATTTTTTATGACCCCCCGACCTGTCAAAATTTGCAAAAAATGGGTTTGCAGAAAAGTGACCAGATCCCAGCACTGCTTAGCCCAAACTTTTGAAATTTTTACCCGATTTAAAAGTGGAATACCTCTCTGAATTTGTTGTTAAAATATCTGTCTAGCTGCATTATTGGTTTATTTTCGAATTTTTGGTCAATATTTTGTAATTTTTTATGACCCCCGACCTGTCAAAATTTGCAAAAAATGGGTTTGCAGAAAAGTGACCAGATCCCAGCACTGCTTAGCCCAAACTTTTGAAATTTTTACCCGATTTAAAAGTGGAATACCTCTCTGAATTTGTTATTCGAATATCTATCTAGCTGCATTATTGGTTTATTTTCGAATTTTTGGTCAATATTTTGTAGTTTTTTATGACCCCCGACCTGTCAAAATTTGCAAAAAATGGGTTTGCAGAAAAGTGACCAGATCCCAGCACTGCTTAGCCTATAACTTTTGAAATTTTTACCCGATTTAAAAGTGGAATACCTCTCTGAATTTGTTATTAAAATATCTATCTAGCTACATCATTGGTTTATTTTCGAATTTTTGGTCAATATTTTGTAATTTTTTATGACCCCCGACCTGTCAAAATTTGCAAAAAATGGGTTTGCAGAAAAGTGACCAGAACCCAGCACTGCTTAGCCCAAACTTTTGAAATTTTTACCCGATTTAAAAGTGGAATACCTCTCTGAATTTGTTATTAAAATATCTATCTAGCTACATCATTGGTTTATTTTCGAATTTTTGGTCAATGTTTCGTCATTTTTTATGACCCCCGACCTGTTAAAATTTGCAAAAAATGGGTTTGCAGAAAAGTGACCAGATCCCAGCACTGCTTAGCCCAAACTTTTGAAATTTTTACCCGATTTAAAAGTGGAATACCTCTCTGAATTTGTTATTAAAATATCTATCTAGCTACATCATTGGTTTATTTTCGAATTTTTGGTCAATGTTTCGTAATTTTTTATGACCCCCGACCTGTTAAAATTTGCAAAAAATGGGTTTGCAGAAAAGTGACCAGATCCCAGCACTGCTTAGCCCAAACTTTTGAAATTTTTACCCGATTTAAAAGTGGAATACCTCTTTGAATTTGTTATTCGAATATCTATCTAGCTGCATTATTGGTTTATTTTCGAATTTTTGGTTAATATTTTGTAGTTTTTTATGACCCCCGACCTGTCAAAATTTGCAAAAAATGGGTTTGCAGAAAAGTGACCAGATCCCAGCACTGCTTAGCCCAAACTTTTGAAATTTTTACCCGATTTAAAAGTGGAATACCTCTCTGAATTTGTTGTTAAAATATCTATCTAGCTGCATTATTGGTTTATTTTCGAATTTTTGGTCAATATTTTGTAATTTTTTATGGCCCCCGACCTGTCAAAATTTGCAAAAAATGGGTTTGCAGAAAAGTGACCAGATCCCAGCACTGCTTAGCCCATAACTTTTGAAATTTTTACCCGATTTAAAAGTGGAATGCCTCTCTGAATTTGTTACTAAAATATCTATCTAGCTACATCATTGGTTTATTTTCGAATTTTTGGTCAATGTTTCGTCATTTTTTATGACCCCCGACCTGTCAAAATTTGCAAAAAATGGGTTTGCAGAAAAGTGACAAGATCCCAGCACTGCTTAGCCCAAACTTTTGAAATTTTTACCCGATTTAAAAGTGGAATACCTCTCTGAATTTGTTGTTAAAATATCTATCTAGCTGCATTATTGGTTTATTTTCAAATTTTTGGTCAATATTTTGTAGTTTTTTATGACCCCCGACCTGTCAAAATTTGCAAAAAATGGGTTTGCAGAAAAGTGACCAGAACCCAGCACTGCTTAGCCCAAACTTTTGAAATTTTTACCCGATTTAAAAGTGGAATACCTCTCTGAATTTGTTATTAAAATATCTATCTAGCTACATCATTGGTTTATTTTCGAATTTTTGGTCAATGTTTTGTAATTTTTTATGACCCCCGACCTGTTAAAATTTGCAAAAAATGGGTTTGCAGAAAAGTGACCAGATCCCAGCACTGCTTAGCCCAAACTTTTGAAATTTTTACCCGATTTAAAAGTGGAATACCTCTCTGAATTTGTTATTCGAATATCTATCTAGCTGCATTATTGGTTTATTTTCAAATTTTTGGTCAATATTTTGTAGTTTTTTATGACCCCCGACCTGTCAAAATTTGCAAAAAATGGGTTTGCAGAAAAGTGACCAGATCCCAGCACTGCTTAGCCCAAACTTTTGAAATTTTTACCCGATTTAAAAGTGGAATACCTCTCTGAATTTGTTGTTAAAATATCTATCTAGCTGCATTATTGGTTTATTTTCGAATTTTTGGTCAATATTTTGTAATTTTTTATGACCCCCGACCTGTCAAAATTTGCAAAAAATGGGTTTGCAGAAAAGTGACCAGATCCCAGCACTGCTTAGCCCAAACTTTTGAAATTTTTACCTGATTTAAAAGTGGTATACATCTCTGAATTTGTTGTTAAAATATCTATCTAGCTGCATTATTGGTTTATTTTCGAATTTTTGGTCAATATTTTGTAATTTTTTATGACCCCCGACCTGTCAAAATTTGCAAAAAATGGGTTTGCAGAAAAGTGACCAGAACCCAGCACTGCTTAGCCCATAACTTTTGAAATTTTTACCCGATTTAAAAGTGGAATGCCTCTCTGAATTTGTTACTTAAATATCTATCTAGCTACATCATTGGTTTATTTTCGAATTTTTGGTCAATGTTTCGTCATTTTTTATGACCCCCGACCTGTCAAAATTTGCAAAAAATGGGTTTGCAGAAAAGTGACCAGATCCCAGCACTGCTTAGCCCAAACTTTTGAAATTTTTACCCGATTTAAAAGTGGAATACCTCTCTGAATTTGTTATTCGAATATCTATCTAGCTGCATTATTGGTTTATTTTCAAATTTTTGGTCAATATTTTGTAGTTTTTTATGACCCCCGACCTGTCAAAATTTGCAAAAAATGGGTTTGCAGAAAAGTGACCAGATCCCAGCACTGCTTAGCCCAAACTTTTGAAATTTTTACCCGATTTAAAAGTGGAATACCTTTCTGAATTTGTTGTTAAAATATCTATCTAGCTGCATTATTGGTTTATTTTCGAATTTTTGGTCAATATTTTGTAATTTTTTATGACCCCCGACCTGTCAAAATTTGCAAAAAATGGGTTTGCAGAAAAGTGACCAGATCCCAGCACTGCTTAGCCCAAACTTTTGAAATTTTTACCTGATTTAAAAGTGGTATAAATCTCTGAATTTGTTGTTAAAATATCTATCTAGCTGCATTATTGGTTTATTTTCGAATTTTTGGTCAATATTTTGTAATTTTTTATGACCCCCGACCTGTCAAAAATTGCAAAAAATGGGTTTGCAGAAAAGTGACCAGAACCCAGCACTGCTTAGCCCATAACTTTTGAAATTTTTACCCGATTTAAAAGTGGAATGCCTCTCTGAATTTGTTACTAAAATATCTATCTAGCTACATCATTGGTTTATTTTCGAATTTTTGGTCAATGTTTCGTCATTTTTTATGACCCCCGACCTGTCAAAATTTGCAAAAAATGGGTTTGCAGAAAAGTGACCAGATCCCAGCACTGCTTAGCCCAAACTTTTGAAATTTTTACCCGATTTAAAAGTGGAATACCTCTCTGAATTTGTTATTCGAATATCTATCTAGCTGCATTATTGGTTTATTTTCAAATTTTTGGTCAATATTTTGTAGTTTTTTATGACCCCCGACCTGTCAAAATTTGCAAAAATGGGTTTGCAGAAAAGTGACCAGATCCCAGCACTGCTTAGCCCAAACTTTTGAAATTTTTACCCGATTTAAAAGTGGAATACCTCTCTGAATTTGTTGTTAAAATATCTATCTAGCTGCATTATTGGTTTATTTTCGAATTTTTGGTCAATATTTTGTAATTTTTTATGACCCCCGACCTGTCAAAATTTGCAAAAAATGGGTTTGCAGAAAAGTGACCAGATCCCAGCACTGCTTAGCCCAAACTTTTGAAATTTTTACCCGATTTAAAAGTGGAATACCTCTCTGAATTTGTTGTTAAAATATCTATCTAGCTGCATTATTGGTTTATTTTCGAATTTTTGGTCAATATTTTGGAATTTTTTATGACCCCCGACCTGTCAAAATTTGCAAAAAATGGGTTTGCAGAAAAGTGACCAGATCCCAGCACTGCTTAGCCCAAACTTTTGAAATTTTTACCCGATTTAAAAGTGGAATACCTCTCTGAATTTGTTATTCGAATATCTATCTAGCTGCATTATTGGTTTATTTTCGAATTTTTGGTCAATATTTTGTAGTTTTTTATGACCCCCGACCTGTCAAAATTTGCAAAAAATGGGTTTGCAGAAAAGTGACCAGATCCCAGCACTGCTTAGCCCAAACTTTTGAAATTTTTACCCGATTTAAAAGTGGAATACCTCTCTGAATTTGTTATTAAAATATCTATCTAGCTGCATTATTGGTTTATTTTCAAATTTTTGGTCAATATTTTGTAATTTTTTATGACCCCCGACCTGTCAAAATTTGCAAAAAATGGGTTTGCAGAAAAGTGACCAGATCCCAGCACTGCTTAGCCCAAACTTTTGAAATTTTTACCCGATTTAAAAGTGGAATACCTCTCTGAATTTGTTGTTAAAATATCTATCTAGCTGCATTATTGGTTTATTTTCGAATTTTTGGTCAATATTTTGTAATTTTTTATGACCCCCGACCTGTCAAAATTTGCAAAAAATGGGTTTGCAGAAAAGTGACCAGATCCCAGCACTGCTTAGCCCAAACTTTTGAAATTTTTACCCGATTTAAAAGTGGAATACCTCTCTGAATTTGTTATTAAAATATCTATCTAGCTGCATTATTGGTTTATTTTCGAATTTTTGGTCAATATTTTGTAATTTTTTATGACCCCCGACCTGTCAAAATTTGCAAAAAATGGGTTTGCAGAAAAGTGACCAGATCCCAGCACTGCTTAGCCCATAACTTTTGAAATTTTTACCCGATTTAAAAGTGGAATACCTCTCTGAATTTGTTATTAAAATATCTATCTAGCTGCATTATTGGTTTATTTTCGAATTTTTGGTCAATATTTTGTAATTTTTTATGACCCCCGACCTGTCAAAATTTGCAAAAAATGGGTTTGCAGAAAAGTGACCAGATCCCAGCACTGCTTAGCCCAAACTTTTGAAATTTTTACCCGATTTAAAAGTGGAATACCTCTCTGAATTTGTTGTTAAAATATCTATCTAGCTGCATTATTGGTTTATTTTCGAATTTTTGGTCAATATTTTGTAATTTTTTATGACCCCCGACCTGTCAAAATTTGCAAAAAATGGGTTTGCAGAAAAGTGACCAGATCCCAGCACTGCTTAGCCCAAACTTTTGAAATTTTTACCCGATTTAAAAGTGGAATACCTCTCTGAATTTGTTGTTAAAATATCTATCTAGCTGCATTATTGGTTTATTTTCGAATTTTTGGTCAATATTTTGTAATTTTTTATGACCCCCGACCTGTCAAAATTTGCAAAAAATGGGTTTGCAGAAAAGTGACCAGATCCCAGCACTGCTTAGCCCAAACTTTTGAAATTTTTACCCGATTTAAAAGTGGAATACCTCTCTGAATTTGTTGTTAAAATATCTATCTAGCTGCATTATTGGTTTATTTTCGAATTTTTGGTCAATATTTTGTAATTTTTTATGACCCCCGACCTGTCAAAATTTGCAAAAAATGGGTTTGCAGAAAAGTGACCAGATCCCAGCACTGCTTAGCCCAAACTTTTGAAATTTTTACCCGATTTAAAAGTGGAATACCTCTCTGAATTTGTTATTCGAATATCTATCTAGCTGCATTATTGGTTTATTTTCGAATTTTTGGTCAATATTTTGTAGTTTTTTATGACCCCCGACCTGTCAAAATTTGCAAAAAATGGGTTTGCAGAAAAGTGACCAGATCCCAGCACTGCTTAGCCCATAACTTTTGAAATTTTTACCCGATTTAAAAGTGGAATACCTCTCTGAATTTGTTGTTAAAATATCTATCTAGCTGCATTATTGGTTTATTTTCGAATTTTTGGTCAATATTTTGTAATTTTTTATGACCCCCGACCTGTCAAAATTTGCAAAAAAATGGGTTTGCAGAAAAGTGACCAGATCCCAGCACTGCTTAGCCCATAACTTTTGAAATTTTTACCCGATTTAAAAGTGGAATACCTCTCTGAATTTGTTATTAAAATATCTATCTAGCTGCATTATTGGTTTATTTTCGAATTTTTGGTCAATATTTTGTAATTTTTTATGACCCCCGACCTGTCAAAATTTGCAAAAAATGGGTTTGCAGAAAAGTGACCAGATCCCAGCACTGCTTAGCCCAAACTTTTGAAATTTTTACCCGATTTAAAAGTGGAATACCTCTCTGAATTTGTTATTAAAATATCTATCTAGCTGCATTATTGGTTTATTTTCGAATTTTTGGTCAATATTTTGTAATTTTTTATGACCCCCGACCTGTCAAAATTTGCAAAAAATGGGTTTGCAGAAAAGTGACCAGATCCCAGCACTGCTTAGCCCAAACTTTTGAAATTTTTACCCGATTTAAAAGTGGAATACCTCTCTGAATTTGGTATTCGAATATCTATCTAGCTGCATTATTGGTTTATTTTCGAATTTTTGGTCAATATTTTGTAGTTTTTTATGACCCCCGACCTGTCAAAATTTGCAAAAAATGGGTTTGCAGAAAAGTGACCAGATCCCAGCACTGCTTAGCCCAAACTTTTGAAATTTTTACCCGATTTAAAAGTGGAATACCTCTCTGAATTTGTTATTCGAATATCTATCTAGCTGCATTATTGGTTTATTTTCGAATTTTTGGTCAATATTTTGTAGTTTTTTATGACCCCCGACCTGTCAAAATTTGCAAAAAATGGGTTTGCAGAAAAGTGACCAGATCCCAGAACTGCTTAGCCCATAACTTTTGAAATTTTTACCCGATTTAAAAGTGGAATACCTCTCTGAATTTGTTGTTAAAATATCTTTCTAGCTGCATTATTGGTTTATTTTCGAATTTTTGGTCAATATTTTGTAGTTTTTTATGACCCCCGACCTGTCAAAATTTGCAAAAAAATGGGTTTGCAAAAAAGTGACCAGATCCCAGCACTGCTTATCCCATAACTTTTGAAATTTTTACCCGATTTAAAAGTGGAATGCCTCTCTGAATTTGTTATTAAAATATCTATCTAGCTACATCATTGGTTTAATTTCGAATTTTTGGTCAATGTTTCGTCATTTTTTGTGACCCCCGACCTGTCAAAATTTGCAAAAAATGGGTTTGCAGAAAAGTGACCAGATCCCAGCACTGCTTAGCCCAAACTTTTGAAATTTTTACCCGATTTAAAAGTGGAATACCTCTCTGAATTTGTTATTCGAATATCTATCTAGCTGCATTATTGGTTTATTTTCGAATTTTTGGTCAATATTTTGTAATTTTTTATGACCCCCGACCTGTCAAAATTTGCAAAAAATGGGTTTGCAGAAAAGTGACCAGATCCCAGCACTGCTTAGCCCAAACTTTTGAAATTTTTACCCGATTTAAAAGTGGAATACCTCTCTGAATTTGGTATTCGAATATCTATCTAGCTGCATTATTGGTTTATTTTCGAATTTTTGGTCAATATTTTGTAGTTTTTTATGACCCCCGACCTGTCAAAATTTGCAAAAAATGGGTTTGCAGAAAAGTGACCAGATCCCAGCACTGCTTAGCCCAAACTTTTGAAATTTTTACCCGATTTAAAAGTGGAATACCTCTCTGAATTTGTTGTTAAAATATCTATCTAGCTGCATTATTGGTTTATTTTCGAATTTTTGGTCAATATTTTGTAATTTTTTATGACCCCCGACCTGTCAAAATTTGCAAAAAATGGGTTTGCAGAAAAGTGACCAGATCCCAGCACTGCTTAGCCCATAACTTTTGAAATTTTTACCCGATTTAAAAGTGGAATACCTCTCTGAATTTGTTATTAAAATATCTATCTAGCTGCATTATTGGTTTATTTTCGAATTTTTGGTCAATATTTTGTAGTTTTTTATGACCCCCGACCTGTCAAAATTTGCAAAAAATGGGTTTGCAGAAAAGTGACCAGATCCCAGCACTGCTTAGCCCAAACTTTTGAAATTTTTACCCGATTTAAAAGTGGAATACCTCTCTGAATTTGTTATTAAAATATCTATCTAGCTGCATTATTGGTTTATTTTCGAATTTTTGGTCAATCTTTTGTAGTTTTTTATGACCCCCGACCTGTCAAAATTTGCAAAAAATGGGTTTGCAGAAAAGTGACCAGATCCCAGCACTGCTTAGCCCAAACTTTTGAAATTTTTACCTGATTTAAAAGTGGTATACATCTCTGAATTTGTTGTTAAAATATCTATCTAGCTGCATTATTGGTTTATTTTCGAATTTTTGGTCAATATTTTGTAATTTTTTATGACCCCCGACCTGTCAAAATTTGCAAAAAATGGGTTTGCAGAAAAGTGACCAGAACCCAGCACTGCTTAGCCCATAACTTTTGAAATTTTTACCCGATTTAAAAGTGGAATGCCTCTCTGAATTTGTTACTAAAATATCTATCTAGCTACATCATTGGTTTATTTTCGAATTTTTGGTCAATGTTTCGTCATTTTTTATGACCCCCGACCTGTCAAAATTTGCAAAAAATGGGTTTGCAGAAAAGTGACCAGATCCCAGCACTGCTTAGCCCAAACTTTTGAAATTTTTACCCGATTTAAAAGTGGAATACCTCTCTGAATTTGTTATTCGAATATCTATCTAGCTGCATTATTGGTTTATTTTCGAATTTTTGGTCAATATTTTGTAGTTTTTTATGACCCCCGACCTGTCAAAATTTGCAAAAAATGGGTTTGCAGAAAAGTGACCAGATCCCAGCACTGCTTAGCCCAAACTTTTGAAATTTTTACCCGATTTAAAAGTGGAATACCTCTCTGAATTTGTTGTTAAAATATCTATCTAGCTGCATTATTGGTTTATTTTCGAATTTTTGGTCAATATTTTGTAATTTTTTATGACCCCCGACCTGTCAAAATTTGCAAAAAATGGGTTTGCAGAAAAGTGAGATCCCAGATCCCAGCACTGCTTAGCCCAAACTTTTGAAATTTTTACCCGATTTAAAAGTGGAATACCTCTCTGAATTTGTTGTTAAAATATCTATCTAGCTGCATTATTGGTTTATTTTCGAATTTTTGGTCAATATTTTGTAATTTTTTATGACCCCCGACCTGTCAAGATTTGCAAAAAATGGGCTTGCAGAAAAGTGACCAGATCCCAGCACTGCTTAGCCCATAACTTTTGAAATTTTTACCCGATTTAAAAGTGGAATACCTCTCTGAATTTGTTGTTAAAATATCTTTCTAGCTGCACTATTGGTTTATTTTCGAATTTTTGGTCAATATTTTGTAATTTTTTATGACCCCCGACCTGTCAAGATTTGCAAAAAATGGGCTTGCAGAAAAGTGACCAGATCCCAGCACTGCTTAGCCCATAACTTTTGAAATTTTTACCCGATTTAAAAGTGGAATACCTCTCTGAATTTGTTGTTAAAATATCTTTCTAGCTGCACTATTGGTTTATTTTCGAATTTTTGGTCAATATTTTGTAATTTTTTATGACCCCCGACCTGTCAAGATTTGCAAAAAATGGGCTTGCAGAAAAGTGACCAGATCCCAGCACTGCTTAGCCCATAACTTTTGAAATTTTTACCCGATTTAAAAGTGGAATACCTCTCTGAATTTGTTGTTAAAATATCTTTCTAGCTGCACTATTGGTTTATTTTCGAATTTTTGGTCAATATTTTGTAATTTTTTATGACCCCCGACCTGTCAAAATTTGCAAAAAATGGGTTTGCAGAAAAGTGAGATCCCAGATCCCAGCACTGCTTAGCCCAAACTTTTGAAATTTTTACCCGATTTAAAAGTTGGAATACCTCTCTGAATTTGTTGTTAAAATATCTATCTAGCTCCATTATTGGTTTATTTTCGAATTTTTGGTCAATATTTTGTAATTTTTTATGACCCCCGACCTGTCAAAATTTGCAAAAAATGGGTTTGCAGAAAAGTGACCAGATCCCAGCACTGCTTAGCCCAAACTTTTGAAATTTTTACCCGATTTAAAAGTGGAATACCTCTCTGAATTTGTTATTCGAATATCTATCTAGCTGCATTGTTGGTTTATTTTCGAATTTTTGGTCAATATTTTGTAGTTTTTTATGACCCCCGACCTGTCAAAATTTGCAAAAAATGGGTTTGCAGAAAAGTGACCAGAACCCAGCACTGCTTAGCCCATAAATTTTGAAATTTTTACCCGATTTAAAAGTGGAATGCCTCTCTGAATTTGTTATTAAAATATCTATCTAGCTACATCATTGGTTTATTTTCGAATTTTTGGTCAATGTTTCGTCATTTTTTATGACCCCCGACCTGTCAAAATTTGCAAAAAATGGGTTTGCAGAAAAGTGACCAGATCCCAGCACTGCTTAGCCCAAACTTTTGAAATTTTTACCCGATTTAAAAGTGGAATACCTCTCTGAATTTGTTATTCGAGTATCTATCTAGCTGCATTATTGGTTTATTTTCGAATTTTTGGTCAATATTTTGTAGTTTTTTATGACCCCCGACCTGTCAAAATTTGCAAAAAATGGGTTTGCAGAAAAGTGACCAGATCCCAGCACTGCTTAGCCCAAACTTTTGAAATTTTTACCCGATTTAAAAGTGGAATACCTCTCTGAATTTGTTATTAAAATATCTATCTAGCTACATCATTGGTTTATTTTCGAATTTTTGGTCAATGTTTCGTCATTTTTTATGACCCCCGACCTGTCAAAATTTGCAAAAAATGGGTTTGCAGAAAAGTGACCAGATCCCAGCACTGCTTAGCCCAAACTTTTGAAATTTTTACCCGATTTAAAAGTGGAATACCTCTCTGAATTTGTTATTAAAATATCTATCTAGCTGCATTATTGGTTTATTTTCGAATTTTTGGTCAATCTTTTGTAGTTTTTTATGACCCCCGACCTGTCAAAATTTGCAAAAAATGGGTTTGCAGAAAAGTGACCAGATCCCAGCACTGCTTATCCCATAACTTTTGAAATTCTTACCCGATTTAAAAGTGGAATACCTCTCTGAATTTGTTATTAAAATATCTATCTAGCTGCATTATTGGTTATTTTCGAATTTTTGGTCAATATTTTGTAGTTTTTTATGACCCCCGACCTGTCAAAATTTGCAAAAAATGGGTTTGCAGAAAAGTGACCAGATCCCAGCACTGCTTAGCCCAAACTTTTGAAATTTTTACCCGATTTAAAAGTGGAATACCTCTCTGAATTTGTTGTTAAAATATCTATCTAGCTGCATTATTGGTTTATTTTCGAATTTTTGGTCAATATTTTGTAATTTTTTATGACCCCCGACCTGTCAAAATTTGCAAAAAATGGGTTTGCAGAAAAGTGACCAGAACCCAGCACTGCTTAGCCCATAACTTTTGAAATTTTTACCCGATTTAAAAGTGGAATGCCTCTCTGAATTTGTTATTAAAATATCTATCTAGCTACATCATTGGTTTATTTTCGAATTTTTGGTCAATGTTTCGTCATTTTTTATGACCCCCGACCTGTCAAAATTTGCAAAAAATGGGTTTGCAGAAAAGTGACCAGATCCCAGCACTGCTTAGCCCAAACTTTTGAAATTTTTACCCGATTTAAAAGTGGAATACCTCTCTGAATTTGTTGTTAAAATATCTATCTAGCTGCATTATTGGTTTATTTTCGAATTTTTGGTCAATATTTTGTAATTTTTTATGACCCCCGACCTGTCAAAATTTGCAAAAAATGGGTTTGCAGAAAAGTGACAAGATCTTAGCACTGCTTAGCCCATAACATTTGAAATTTGTACCCGATTTAAAAGTGGAATACCTCTCTGAATTTGTTATTAAAATATCTATCTAGCTGCATTATTGGTTTATTTTCGAATTTTTGGTCAATATTTTGTAATTTTTTATGACCCCCGACCTGTCAAAATTTGCAAAAAATGGGTTTGCAGAAAAGTGACCAGATCCCAGCACTGCTTAGCCCATAACTTTTGAAATTTTTACCCGATTTAAAAGTGGAATACCTCTCTGAATTTGTTATTCGAATATCTATCTAGCTGCATTATTGGTTTATTTTCGAATTTTTGGTCAATATTTTGTAATTTTTTATGACCCCCGACCTGTCAAAATTTGCAAAAAATGGGTTTGCAGAAAAGTGACCAGATCCCAGCACTGCTTAGCCCAAACTTTTGAAATTTTTACCCGATTTAAAAGTGGAATACCTCTCTGAATTTGTTATTAAAATATCTATCTAGCTGCATTATTGGTTTATTTTCGAATTTTTGGTCAATATTTTGTAATTTTTTATGACCCCCGACCTGTCAAAATTTGCAAAAAATGGGTTTGCAGAAAAGTGACCAGATCCCAGCACTGCTTAGCCCATAACTTTTGAAATTTTTACCCGATTTAAAAGTGGAATACCTCTCTGAATTTGTTATTAAAATATCTATCTAGCTGCATTATTGGTTTATTTTCGAATTTTTGGTCAATATTTTGTAATTTTTTATGACCCCCGACCTGTCAAAATTTGCAAAAAATGGGTTTGCAGAAAAGTGACCAGATCCCAGCACTGCTTAGCCCAAACTTTTGAAATTTTTACCCGATTTAAAAGTGGAATACCTCTCTGAATTTGTTATTAAAATATCTATCTAGCTGCATTATTGGTTTATTTTCGAATTTTTGGTCAATATTTTGTAATTTTTTATGACCCCCGACCTGTCAAAATTTGCAAAAAATGGGTTTGCAGAAAAGTGACCAGATCCCAGCACTGCTTAGCCCAAACTTTTGAAATTTTTACCCGATTTAAAAGTGGAATACCTCTCTGAATTTGTTATTAAAATATCTATCTAGCTGCATTATTGGTTTATTTTCGAATTTTTGGTCAATATTTTGTAATTTTTTATGACCCCCGACCTGTCAAAATTTGCAAAAAATGGGTTTGCAGAAAAGTGACCAGATCCCAGCACTGCTTAGCCCAAACTTTTGAAATTTTTACCCGATTTAAAAGTGGAATACCTCTCTGAATTTGTTATTAAAATATCTATCTAGCTGCATTATTGGTTTATTTTCGAATTTTTGGTCAATATTTTGTAATTTTTTATGACCCCCGACCTGTCAAAATTTGCAAAAAATGGGTTTGCAGAAAAGTGACCAGATCCCAGCACTGCTTAGCCCAAACTTTTGAAATTTTTACCCGATTTAAAAGTGGAATACCTCTCTGAATTTGTTGTTAAAATATCTATCTAGCTGCATTATTGGTTTATTTTCGAATTTTTGGTCAATATTTTGTAATTTTTTATGACCCCCGACCTGTCAAAATTTGCAAAAAATGGGTTTGCAGAAAAGTGACCAGATCCCAGCACTGCTTAGCCCAAACTTTTGAAATTTTTACCCGATTTAAAAGTGGAATACCTCTCTGAATTTGTTATTAAAATATCTATCTAGCTGCATTATTGGTTTATTTTCGAATTTTTGGTCAATATTTTGTAATTTTTTATGACCCCCGACCTGTCAAAATTTGCAAAAAATGGGTTTGCAGAAAAGTGACCAGATCCCAGCACTGCTTAGCCCAAACTTTTGAAATTTTTACCCGATTTAAAAGTGGAATACCTCTCTGAATTTGTTATTAAAATATCTATCTAGCTGCATTATTGGTTTATTTTCGAATTTTTGGTCAATATTTTGTAATTTTTTATGACCCCCGACCTGTCAAAATTTGCAAAAAATGGGTTTGCAGAAAAGTGACCAGATCCCAGCACTGCTTAGCCCAAACTTTTGAAATTTTTACCCGATTTAAAAGTGGAATACCTCTCTGAATTTGTTGTTAAAATATCTATCTAGCTGCATTATTGGTTTATTTTCGAATTTTTGGTCAATATTTTGTAGTTTTTTATGACCCCCGACCTGTCAAAATTTGCAAAAAAATGGGTTTGCAGAAAAGTGACCAGATCCCAGCACTGCTTAGCCCAAACTTTTGAAATTTTTACCCGATTTAAAAGTGGAATACCTCTCTGAATTTGTTGTTAAAATATCTATCTAGCTGCATTATTGGTTTATTTTCGAATTTTTGGTCAATATTTTGTAATTTTTTATGACCCCCGACCTGTCAAAATTTGCAAAAAATGGGTTTGCAGAAAAGTGACCAGATCCCAGCACTGCTTAGCCCATAACTTTTGAAATTTTTACCCGATTTAAAAGTGGAATACCTCTCTGAATTTGTTATTAAAATATCTATCTAGCTGCATTATTGGTTTATTTTCGAATTTTTGGTCAATATTTTGTAATTTTTTATGACCCCCGACCTGTCAAAATTTGCAAAAAATGGGTTTGCAGAAAAGTGACCAGATCCCAGCACTGCTTAGCCCAAACTTTTGAAATTTTTACCCGATTTAAAAGTGGAATACCTCTCTGAATTTGTTATTAAAATATCTATCTAGCTGCATTATTGGTTTATTTTCGAATTTTTGGTCAATATTTTGTAATTTTTTATGACCCCCGACCTGTCAAAATTTGCAAAAAAATGGGTTTGCAGAAAAGTGACCAGATCCCAGCACTGCTTAGCCCATAACTTTTGAAATTTTTACCCGATTTAAAAGTGGAATACCTCTCTGAATTTGTTATTAAAATATCTATCTAGCTGCATTATTGGTTTATTTTCGAATTTTTGGTCAATATTTTGTAATTTTTTATGACCCCCGACCTGTCAAAATTTGCAAAAAATGGGTTTGCAGAAAAGTGACCAGATCCCAGCACTGCTTAGCCCAAACTTTTGAAATTTTTACCCGATTTAAAAGTGGAATACCTCTCTGAATTTGTTGTTAAAATATCTATCTAGCTGCATTATTGGTTTATTTTCGAATTTTTGGTCAATATTTTGTAATTTTTTATGACCCCCGACCTGTCAAAATTTGCAAAAAATGGGTTTGCAGAAAAGTGACCAGATCCCAGCACTGCTTAGCCCAAACTTTTGAAATTTTTACCCGATTTAAAAGTGGAATACCTCTCTGAATTTGTTATTAAAATATCTATCTAGCTACATTATTGGTTTATTTTCGAATTTTTGGTCAATGTTTTGTCATTTTTTATGACCCCCGACCTGTCAAAATTTGCAAAAAATGGGTTTGCAGAAAAGTGACCAGATCCCAGCACTGCTTAGCCCAAACTTTTGAAATTTTTACCCGATTTAAAAGTGGAATACCTCTCTGAATTTGTTATTAAAATATCTATCTAGCTGCATTATTGGTTTATTTTCGAATTTTTGGTCAATATTTTGTAATTTTTTATGACCCCCGACCTGTCAAAATTTGCAAAAAATGGGTTTGCAGAAAAGTGACCAGATCCCAGCACTGCTTAGCCCAAACTTTTGAAATTTTTACCCGATTTAAAAGTGGAATACCTCTCTGAATTTGTTATTAAAATATCTATCTAGCTGCATTATTGGTTTATTTTCGAATTTTTGGTCAATATTTTGTAATTTTTTATGACCCCCGACCTGTCAAAATTTGCAAAAAATGGGTTTGCAGAAAAGTGACCAGATCCCAGCACTGCTTAGCCCAAACTTTTGAAATTTTTACCCGATTTAAAAGTGGAATACCTCTCTGAATTTGTTGTTAAAATATCTATCTAGCTGCATTATTGGTTTATTTTCGAATTTTTGGTCAATATTTTGTAATTTTTTATGACCCCCGACCTGTCAAAATTTGCAAAAAATGGGTTTGCAGAAAAGTGACCAGATCCCAGCACTGCTTAGCCCAAACTTTTGAAATTTTTACCCGATTTAAAAGTGGAATACCTCTCTGAATTTGTTGTTAAAATATCTATCTAGCTGCATTATTGGTTTATTTTCGAATTTTTGGTCAATATTTTGAAATTTTTTATGACCCCCGACCTGTCAAAATTTGCAAAAAATGGGTTTGCAGAAAAGTGACCAGATCCCAGCACTGCTTAGCCCAAACTTTTGAAATTTTTACCCGATTTAAAAGTGGAATACCTCTCTGAATTTGTTGTTAAAATATCTATCTAGCTGCATTATTGGTTTATTTTCGAATTTTTGGTCAATATTTTGTAGTTTTTTATGACCCCCGACCTGTCAAAATTTGCAAAAAAATGGGTTTGCAGAAAAGAGACCAGATCCCAGCACTGCTTATCCCATAACTTTTGAAATTTTTACCCGATTTAAAAGTGGAATGCCTCTCTGAATTTGTTATTAAAATATCTATCTAGCTACATCATTGGTTTATTTTCGAATTTTTGGTCAGTGTTTCGTAATTTTTTATGACCCCCGACCTGTCAAAATTTGCAAAAAATGGGTTTGCAGAAAAGTGACCAGATCCCAGCACTGCTTAGCCCATAACTTTTGAAATTTTTACCCGATTTAAAAGTGGAATACCTCTCTGAATTTGTTATTCGAATATCTATCTAGCTGCATTATTGGTTTATTTTCGAATTTTTCGTCAATATTTTGTAATTTTTTATGACCCCCGACCTGTTAAAATTTGCAAAAAATGGGTTTGCAGAAAAGTGACCAGATCCCAGCACTGCTTAGCCCAAACTTTTGAAATTTTTACCCGATTTAAAAGTGGAATACCTCTCTGAATTTGTTATTAAAATATCTATCTAGCTACATCATTGGTTTATTTTCGAATTTTTGGTCAATGTTTCGTCATTTTTTATGACCCCCGACCTGTTAAAATTTGCAAAAAATGGGTTTGCAGAAAAGTGACCAGATCCCAGCACTGCTTAGCCCAAACTTTTGAAATTTTTACCCGATTTAAAAGTGGAATACCTCTCTGAATTTGTTATTAAAATATCTATCTAGCTACATTATTGGTTTATTTTCGAATTTTTGGTTAATATTTTTTAATTTTTTATGACCACCGACCTGTCAAAATTTGCAAAAAATGGGTTTGCAGAAAAGTGACCAGATCCCAGCACTGCTTAGCCCAAACTTTTGAAATTTTTACCCGATTTAAAAGTGGAATACCTCTCTGAATTTGTTATTCGAATATCTATCTAGCTGCATTATTGGTTTATTTTCGAATTTTTGGTCAATATTTTGTAATTTTGTATGACCCCCGACCTGTCAAAATTTGCAAAAAATGGGTTTGCAGAAAAGTGACCAGAACACAGCACTGCTTAGCCCATAACTTTTGAAATTTTTACCCGATTTAAAAGTGGAATGCCTCTCTGAATTTGTTATTAAAATATCTATCTAGCTACATCATTGGTTTATTTTCGAATTTTTGGTCAATGTTTCGTCATTTTTTATGACCCCCGACCTGTTAAAATTTGCAAAAAATGGGTTTGCAGAAAAGTGACCAGATCCCAGCACTGCTTAGCCCAAACTTTTGAAATTTTTACCCGATTTAAAAGTGGAATACCTCTCTGAATTTGTTATTCGAATATCTATCTAGCTGCATTATTGGTTTATTTTCGAATTTTTGGTCAATATTTTGTAGTTTTTTATGACCCCCGACCTGTCAAAATTTGCAAAACATGGGTTTGCAGAAAAGTGACCAGATCCCAGCACTGCTTAGCCCAAACTTTTGAAATTTTTACCTGATTTAAAAGTGGTATACATCTCTGAATTTGTTGTTAAAATATCTATCTAGCTGCATTATTGGTTTATTTTCGAATTTTTGGTAAATTTTTTTTATTTTTTTTGCCCCCGACCTGTCAAAATTTGCAAAAAATGGGTTTGCAGAAAAGTGACCAGAACCCAGCACTGCTTAGCCCATAACTTTTGAAATTTTTACCCGATTTAAAAGTGGAATGCCTCTCTGAATTTGTTATTAAAATATCTATCTATCTACATCATTGGTTTATTTTCGAATTTTTGGTCAATGTTTCGTCATTTTTTATGACCCCCGACCTGTCAAAATTTGCAAAAAATGGGTTTGCAGAAAAGTGACCAGAACCCAGCACTGCTTAGCCCATAACTTTTGAAATTTTTACCCGATTTAAAAGTGGAATACCTCTCTGAATTTGTTATTCGAATATCTATCAAGCTGCATTATTGGTTTATTTTCGAATTTTTGGTCAATATTTTGTAGTTTTTTATGACCCCCGACCTGTCAAAATTTGCAAAAAATGGGTTTGCAGAAAAGTGACCAGAACCCAGCACTGCTTAGCCCGTAACTTTTGAAATTTTTACCCGATTTAAAAGTGGAATACCTCTCTGAATTTGTTATTCGAATATCTATCTAGCTGCATTATTGGTTTATTTTCGAATTTTTGGTCAATATTTTTTAATTTTTTATGACCCCCGACTTGTCAAAATTTGCAAAAAATGGGTTTGCAGAAAAGTGACCAGAACCCAGCACTGCTTAGCCCATAACTTTTGAAATTTTTACCCGATTTAAAAGTGGAATACCTCTCTGAATTCGTTATTAAAATATCTATCTAGCTGCATTATTGGTTTATTTTCGAATTTTTGGTCAATATTTTGTAGTTTTTTATGACCCCCGACCTGTCAAAATTTGCAAAAAATGGGTTTGCAGAAAAGTGACCAGATCCCAGCACTGCTTAGCCCATAACTTTTGAAATTTTTACCCGATTTAAAAGTGGAATGCCTCTCTGAATTTGTTATTAAAATATCTATCTAGCTACATCATTGGTTTATTTTCGAATTTTTGGTCAATGTTTCGTCATTTTTTATGACCCCCGACCTGTCAAAATTTGCAAAAAATGGGTTTGCAGAAAAGTGACAAGATCCCAGCACTGCTTAGCCCAAACTTTTGAAATTTTTACCCGATTTAAAAGTGGAATACCTCTCTGAATTTGTTATTCGAATATCTATCTAGCTGCATTATTGGTTTATTTTCGAATTTTTGGTCAATATTTTGTAGTTTTTTATGACCCCCGACCTGTCAAAATTTGCAAAAAATGGGTTTGCAGAAAAGTGACCAGATCCCAGCACTGCTTAGCCCAAACTTTTGAAATTTTTACCCGATTTAAAAGTGGAATACCTCTCTGAATTTGTTATTAAAATATCTATCTAGCTGCATTATTGGTTTATTTTCGAATTTTTGGTCAATATTTTGTAATTTTTTATGACCCCCGACCTGTCAAAATTTGCAAAAAATGGGTTTGCAGAAAAGTGACCAGATCCCAGCACTGCTTAGCCCAAACTTTTGAAATTTTTACCCGATTTAAAAGTGGAATACCTCTCTGAATTTGTTATTAAAATATCTATCTAGCTGCATCATTGGTTTATTTTCGAATTTTTGGTCAATGTTTTGTAATTTTTTATGACCCCCGACCTGTCAAAATTTGCAAAAAATGGGTTTGCAGAAAAGTGACCAGATCCCAGCACTGCTTAGCCCAAACCTTTTGAAATTTTTACCCGATTTAAAAGTGGAATACCTCTCTGAATTTGTTGTTAAAATATCTATCTAGCTGCATTATTGGTTTATTTTCGAATTTTTGGTCAATATTTTGTAGTTTTTTATGACCCCCGACCTGTCAAAATTTGCAAAAAATGGGTTTGCAGAAAAGTGACCAGATCCCAGCACTGCTTAGCCCATAACTTTTGAAATTTTTACCCGATTTAAAAGTGGAATACCTCTCTGAATTTGTTGTTAAAATATCTATCTAGCTGCATTATTGGTTTATTTTCGAATTTTTGGTCAATATTTTGTAATTTTTTATGACCCCCGACCTGTCAAAATTTGCAAAAAATGGGTTTGCAGAAAAGTGACCAGATCCCAGCACTGCTTAGCCCATAACTTTTGAAATTTTTACCCGATTTAAAAGTGGAATACCTCTCTGAATTTGTTATTAAAATATCTATCTAGCTGCATTATTGGTTTATTTTCGAATTTTTGGTCAATATTTTGTAATTTTTTATGACCCCCGACCTGTCAAAATTTGCAAAAAATGGGTTTGCAGAAAAGTGACCAGATCCCAGCACTGCTTAGCCCAAACTTTTGAAATTTTTACCCGATTTAAAAGTGGAATACCTCTCTGAATTTGTTATTCGAATATCTATCTAGCTGCATTATTGGTTTATTTTCGAATTTTTGGTCAATATTTTGTAGTTTTTTATGACCCCCGACCTGTCAAAATTTGCAAAAAATGGGTTTGCAAAAAGTGACCAGATCCCAGCACTGCTTAGCCCAAACTTTTGAAATTTTTACCCGATTTAAAAGTGGAATACCTCTCTGAATTTGTTGTTAAAATATCTATCTAGCTGCATCATTGGTTTATTTTCGAATTTTTGGTCAATATTTTGTAATTTTTTATGACCCCCGACCTGTCAAAATTTGCAAAAAATGGGTTTGCAGAAAAGTGACCAGATCCCAGCACTGCTTAGCCCAAACTTTTGAAATTTTTACCCGATTTAAAAGTGGAATACCTCTCTGAATTTGTTGTTAAAATATCTATCTAGCTGCATTATTGGTTTATTTTCGAATTTTTGGTCAATATTTTGTAATTTTTTATGACCCCCGACCTGTCAAAATTTGCAAAAAATGGGTTTGCAGAAAAGTGACCAGATCCCAGCACTGCTTAGCCCAAACCTTTTGAAATTTTTACCCGATTTAAAAGTGGAATACCTCTCTGAATTTGGTATTCGAATATCTATCTAGCTGCATTATTGGTTTATTTTCGAATTTTTGGTCAATATTTTGTAGTTTTTTATGACCCCCGACCTGTCAAAATTTGCAAAAAATGGGTTTGCAGAAAAGTGACCAGATCCCAGCACTGCTTAGCCCAAACTTTTGAAATTTTTACCCGATTTAAAAGTGGAATACCTCTCTGAATTTGTTGTTAAAATATCTATCTAGCTGCATTATTGGTTTATTTTCGAATTTTTGGTCAATATTTTTTAATTTTTTATGACCCCCGACCTGTCAAAATTTGCAAAAAATGGGTTTGCAGAAAAGTGACCAGATCCCAGCACTGCTTAGCCCATAACTTTTGAAATTTTTACCCGATTTAAAAGTGGAATACCTCTCTGAATTTGTTGTTAAAATATCTATCTAGCTGCATTATTGGTTTATTTTCGAATTTTTGGTCATTATTTTGTAATTTTTTATGACCCCCGACCTGTCAAAATTTGCAAAAAATGGGTTTGCAGAAAAGTGACAAGATCCCAGCACTGCTTAGCCCAAACTTTTGAAATTTTTACCCGATTTAAAAGTGGAATACCTCTCTGAATTTGTTATTCGAATATCTATCTAGCTGCATTATTGGTTTATTTTCGAAGTTTTGGTCAATATTTTGTAGTTTTTTATGACCCCCGACCTGTCAAAATTTGCAAAAAATAAAGTGACCAGATCCCAGCACTGCTTAGCCCATAACTTTTGAAATTTTTACCCGATTTAAAAGTGGAATACCTCTCTGAATTTGTTGTTAAAATATCTATCTAGCTGCATTATTGGTTTATTTTCGAATTTTTGGTCAATATTTTGTAATTTTTTATGACCCCCGACCTGTCAAAATTTGCAAAAAATGGGTTTGCAGAAAAGTGACCAGATCCCAGCACTGCTTAGCTCATAACTTTTGAAATTTTTACCCGATTTAAAAGTGGAATACCTCTCTGAATTTGTTGTTAAAATATCTATCTAGCTGCATTATTGGTTTATTTTCGAATTTTTGGTCAATATTTTGTAATTTTTTATGACCCCCGACCTGTCAAAATTTGCAAAAAATGGGTTTGCAGAAAAGTGACAAGATCCCAGCACTGCTTAGCCCAAACTTTTGAAATTTTTACCCGATTTAAAAGTGGAATACCTCTCTGAATTTGTTATTCGAATATCTATCTAGCTGCATTATTGGTTTATTTTCGAAGTTTTGGTCAATATTTTGTAGTTTTTTATGACCCCCGACCTGTCAAAATTTGCAGAAAATAAAGTGACCAGATCCCAGCACTGCTTAGCCCAAACTTTTGAAATTTTTACCCGATTTAAAAGTGGAATACCTCTCTGAATTTGTTATTAAAATATCTATATAGCTACATCATTGGTTTATTTTCGAATTTTTGGTCAATGTTTCGTCATTTTTTATGACCCCCGACCTGTCAAAATTTGCAAAAAATGGGTTTGCAGAAAAGTGACCAGATCCCAGCACTGCTTAGCCCAAACTTTTGAAATTTTTACCCGATTTAAAAGTGGAATACCTCTCTGAATTTGTTATTCGAATATCTATCTAGCTGCATTATTGGTTTATTTTCGAATTTTTGGTCAATATTTTGTAATTTTTTATGACCCCCGACCTGTCAAAATTTGCAAAAAATGGGTTTGCAGAAAAGTGACCCGATCCCAGCACTGCTTAGCCCAAACTTTTGAAATTTTTACCCGATTTAAAAGTGGAATACCTCTCTGAATTTGCTATTAAAATATCTATCTAGCTGCATTATTGGTTTATTTTCGAATTTTTGGTCAATATTTTTTAATTTTTTATGACCCCCGACCTGTCAAAATTTGCAAAAAATGGGTTTGCAGAAAAGTGACCAGAACCCAGCACTGCTTAGCCCATAACTTTTAAAATTTTTACCCGATTTAAAAGTGGAATACCTCTCTGAATTTGTTATTAAAATATCTTTCTAGCTGCATTATTGGTTTATTTTCGAATTTTTGGTCAATATTTTTTAATTTTTTATGACCCCCGACCTGTCAAAATTTGCAAAAAAATGGGTTTGCAGAAAAGTGACCAGATCCCAGCACTGCTTATCCCATAACTTTTGAAATTTTTACCCGATTTAAAAGTGGAATGCCTCTCGGAATTTGTTATTAAAATATCTATCTAGCTACATCATTGGTTTATTTTCGAATTTTTGGTCAATGTTTCGTCATTTTTTATGACCCCCGACCTGTCAAAATTTGCAAAAAATGGGTTTGCAGAAAAGTGACCAGATCCCAGCACTGCTTAGCCCAAACTTTTGAAATTTTTACCCGATTTAAAAGTGGAATACCTCTCTGAATTTGTTGTTAAAATATCTATCTAGCTGCATTATTGGTTTATTTTCGAATTTTTGGTCAATATTTTGTAGTTTTTTATGACCCCCGACCTGTCAAAATTTGCAAAAAATGGGTTTGCAGAAAAGTGACCAGATCCCAGCACTGCTTAGCCCAAACTTTTGAAATTTTTACCCGATTTAAAAGTGGAATACCTCTCTGAATTTGTTATTCGAATATCTATCTAGCTGCATTATTGGTTTATTTTCGAATTTTTGGTCAATATTTTGTAGTTTTTTATGACCCCCGACCTGTCAAAATTTGCAAAAAATGGGTTTGCAGAAAAGTGACCAGATCCCAGCACTGCTTAGCCCAAACTTTTGAAATTTTTACCCGATTTAAAAGTGGAATACCTCTCTGAATTTGTTATTAAAATATCTATCTAGCTGCATTATTGGTTTATTTTCGAATTTTTGGTCAATATTTTTTAATTTTTTATGACCCCCGACCTGTCAAAATTTGCAAAAAAAATGGGTTTGCAGAAAAGTGACCAGATCCCAGCACTGCTTATCCCATAACTTTTGAAATTTTTACCCGATTTAAAAGTGGAATGCCTCTCGGAATTTGTTATTAAAATATCTATCTAGCTACATCATTGGTTTATTTTCGAATTTTTGGTCAATGTTTCGTCATTTTTTATGACCCCCGACCTGTCAAAATTTGCAAAAAATGGGTTTGCAGAAAAGTGACCAGATCCCAGCACTGCTTAGCCCAAACTTTTGAAATTTTTACCCGATTTAAAAGTGGAATACCTCTCTGAATTTGTTGTTAAAATATCTATCTAGCTGCATTATTGGTTTATTTTCGAATTTTTGGTCAATATTTTGTAGTTTTTTATGACCCCCGACCTGTCAAAATTTGCAAAAAATGGGTTTGCAGAAAAGTGACCAGATCCCAGCACTGCTTAGCCCAAACTTTTGAAATTTTTACCCGATTTAAAAGTGGAATACCTCTCTGAATTTGTTATTCGAATATCTATCTAGCTGCATTATTGGTTTATTTTCGAATTTTTGGTCAATATTTTGTAGTTTTTTATGACCCCCGACCTGTCAAAATTTGCAAAAAATGGGTTTGCAGAAAAGTGACCAGATCCCAGCACTGCTTAGCCCAAACTTTTGAAATTTTTACCCGATTTAAAAGTGGAATACCTCTCTGAATTTGTTATTAAAATATCTATCTAGCTGCATTATTGGTTTATTTTCGAATTTTTGGTCAATATTTTGTAATTTTTTATGACCCCCGACTTGTCAAAATTTGCAAAAAATGGGTTTGCAGAAAATTGACCAGATCCAAGAACTGCTTAGCCCATAACTTTTGAATTTTTTACCCGATTTAAAAGGGGAATACCTCTCTGAATTTGTTATTAAAATATCTATCTACCTGCATCATTGGTTTGTTTTCGAATTTTTGGTTGATATTTTGTAATTTTTTATGACCCCCGACTTGTCAAAATTTGCAAAAATGGGTTTGCAGAAAAGTGACCAGATCCCAGCACTGCTTAGCCCATAACTTTTGAAATTTTTACCCGATTTAAAAGTGGAATACCTCTCTGAATTTGTTATTAAAATATCTATCTAGCTGCATTATTGGTTTATTTTCGAATTTTTGGTCAATATTTTGTAATTTTTATGACCCCCGACCTGTCAAAATTTGCAAAAAATGGGTTTGCAGAAAAGTGACCAGATCCCAGCACTGCTTAGCCCAAACTTTTGAAATTTTTACCCGATTTAAAAGTGGAATACCTCTCTGAATTTGTTGTTAAAATATCTATCTAGCTGCATTATTGGTTTATTTTCGAATTTTTGGTCAATATTTTGTAGTTTTTTATGACCCCCGACCTGTCAAAATTTGCAAAAAATGGGTTTGCAGAAAAGTGACCAGATCCCAGCACTGCTTAGCCCAAACTTTTGAAATTTTTACCCGATTTAAAAGTGGAATACCTCTCTGAATTTGTTATTAAAATATCTATCTAGCTGCATTATTGGTTTATTTTCGAATTTTTGGTCAATATTTTGTAATTTTTTATGACCCCCGACTTGTCAAAATTTGCAAAAAAATGGGTTTGCAGAAAATTGACCAGATCCCAGAACTGCTTAGCCCATAACTTTTGAATTTTTTACCCGATTTAAAAGGGGAATACCTCTCTGAATTTGTTATTAAAATATCTATCTACCTGCATCATTGGTTTATTTTCGAATTTTTGGTCAATATTTTGTAATTTTTTATGACCCCCGACCTGTCAAAATTTGCAAAAAATGGGTTTGCAGAAAAGTGACCAGATCCCAGCACTGCTTAGCCCATAACTTTTGAAATTTTTACCCGATTTAAAAGTGGAATACCTCTCTGAATTTGTTATTAAAATATCTATCTAGCTGCATTATTGGTTTATTTTCGAATTTTTGGTCAATATTTTGTAGTTTTTTATGACCCCCGACCTGTCAAAATTTGCAAAAAATGGGTTTGCAGAAAAGTGACCAGATCCCAGCACTGCTTAGCCCAAACTTTTGAAATTTTTACCCGATTTAAAAGTGGAATACCTCTCTGAATTTGTTATTAAAATATCTATCTAGCTGCATTATTGGTTTATTTTCGAATTTTTGGTCAATATTTTGTAATTTTTTATGACCCCCGACCTGTCAAAATTTGCAAAAAAAATGGGTTTGCAGAAAAGTGACCAGATCCCAGCACTGCTTAGCCCATAACTTTTGAAATTTTTACCCGATTTAAAAGTGGAATGCCTCTCTGAATTTGTTATTAAAATATCTATCTAGCTACATCATTGGTTTATTTTCGAATTTTTGGTCAATATTTTGTAATTTTTTATGACCCCCGACCTGTCAAAATTTGCAAAAAAATGGGTTTGCAGAAAAGTGACCAGATCCCAGCACTGCTTAGCCCAAACTTTTGAAATTTTTACCCGATTTAAAAGTGGAATACCTCTCTGAATTTGTTATTCGAATATCTATCTAGCTGCATTATTGGTTTATTTTAGAATTTTTGGTCAATATTTTGTAGTTTTTTATGACCCCCGACCTGTCAAAATTTGCAAAAAATGGGTTTGCAGAAAAGTGACCAGATCCCAGCACTGCTTAGCCCAAACTTTTGAAATTTTTACCCGATTTAAAAGTGGAATACCTCTCTGAATTTGTTATTCGAATATCTATCTAGCTGCATTATTGGTTTATTTTCGAATTTTTGGTTGATATTTTGTAATTTTTTATGACCCCCGACCTGTCAAAATTTGCAAAAAATGGGTTTGCAGAAAAGTGACCAGATCCCAGCACTGCTTAGCCCATAACTTTTGAAATTTTTACCCGATCTAAAAGTGGAATACCTCTCTGAATTTGTTGTTAAAATATCTATCTAGCTGCATTATTGGTTTATTTTCGAATTTTTGGTCAATATTTTGTAATTTTTTATGACCCCCGACCTGTCAAAATTTGCAAAAAAAATGGGTTTGCAGAAAAGTGACCAGATCCCAGCACTGCTTATCCCATAACTTTTGAAATTTTTACCCGATTTAAAAGTGGAATGCCTCTCTGAATTTGTTATTAAAATATCTATCTAGCTACATCATTGGTTTATTTTCGAATTTTTGGTCAATGTTTCGTCATTTTTTATGACCCCCGACCTGTCAAAATTTGCAAAAAATGGGTTTGCAGAAAAGTGACCAGATCCCAGCACTGCTTATTCCATAACTTTTGAAATTTTTACCCGATTTAAAAGTGGAATACCTCTCTGAATTTGTTATTCGAATATCTATCTAGCTGCATTATTGGTTTATTTTCGAATTTTTGGTCAATATTTTGTAATTTTTTATGACCCCCGACCTGTCAAAATTTGCAAAAAATGGGTTTGCAGAAAAGTGACCAGATCCCAGCACTGCTTAGCCCAAAACTTTTGAAATTTTTACCCGATTTAAAAGTGGAATACCTCTCTGAATTTGTTATTCGAATATCTATCTAGCTGCATTATTGGTTTATTTTAGAATTTTTGGTCAATATTTTGTAATTTTTTATGACCCCCGACCTGTCAAAATTTGCAAAAAAATGGGTTTGCAGAAAAGTGACCAGATCCCAGCACTGCTTAGCCCATAACTTTTGAAATTTTTACCCGATTTAAAAGTGGAATACCTCTCTGAATTTGTTATTCGAATATCTATCTAGCTGCATTATTGGTTTATTTTCGAATTTTTGGTCAATATTTTGTAATTTTTTATGACCCCCGACCTGTCAAAATTTGCAAAAAAATGGGTTTGCAGAAAAGTGACCAGATCCCAGCACTGCTTAGCCCATAACTTTTGAAATTTTTACCCGATTTAAAAGTGGAATACCTCTCTGAATTTGTTATTAAAATATCTATCTAGCTGCATTATTGGTTTATTTTCGAATTTTTGGTCAATATTTTGTAATTTTTTATGACCCCCGACCTGTCAAAATTTGCAAAAAAAATGGGTTTGCAGAAAAGTGACCAGATCCCAGCACTGCTTAGCCCATAACTTTTGAAATTTTTACCCGATTTAAAAGTGGAATACCTCTCTGAATTTGTTATTAAAATATCTATCTAGCTGCATTATTGGTTTATTTTCGAATTTTTGGTCAATATTTTGTAATTTTTTATGACCCCCGACCTGTCAAAATTTGCAAAAAATGGGTTTGCAGAAAAGTGACCAGATCCCAGCACTGCTTAGCCCATAACTTTTGAAATTTTTACCCGATTTAAAAGTGGAATACCTCTCTGAATTTGTTATTCAAATATCTATCTAGCTGCATTATTGGTTTATTTTCGAATTTTTGGTCAATATTTTGTAATTTTTTATGACCCCCGACCTGTCAAAATTTGCAAAAAATGGGTTTGCAGAAAAGTGACCAGATCCCAGCACTGCTTAGCCCAAACTTTTGAAATTTTTACCCGATTTAAAAGTGGAATACCTCTCTGAATTTGTTGTTAAAATATCTATCTAGCTGCATTATTGGTTTATTTTCGAATTTTTGGTCAATATTTTGTAATTTTTTATGACCCCCGACCTGTCAAAATTTGCAAAAAATGGGTTTGCAGAAAAGTGACCAGATCCCAGCACTGCTTAGCCCATAACTTTTGAAATTTTTACCCGACTTAAAAGTGGAATACCTCTCTGAATTTGTTATTCGAATATCTATCTAGCTGCATTATTGGTTTATTTTCGAATTTTTGGTCAATATTTTGTAATTTTTTATGACCCCCGACCTGTCAAAATTTGCAAAAAATGGGTTTGTAGAAAAGTGACCAGATCCCAGCACTGCTTAGCCCATAACTTTTGAAATTTTTACCCGATTTAAAAGTGGAATACCTCTCTGAATTTGTTATTAAAATATCTATCTAGCTGCATTATTGGTTTATTTTCGAATTTTTGGTCAATATTTTGTAATTTTTTATGACCCCCGACCTGTCAAAATTTGCAAAAAAATGGGTTTGCAGAAAAGTGACCAGATCCCAGCACTGCTTAGCCCATAACTTTTGAAATTTTTACCCGATTTAAAAGTGGAATACCTCTCTGAATTTGTTATTAAAATATCTATCTAGCTGCATTATTGGTTTATTTTCGAATTTTTGGTCAATATTTTGTAATTTTTTATGACCCCCGACCTGTCAAAATTTGCAAAAAAATGGGTTTGCAGAAAAGTGACCAGATCCCAGCACTGCTTATCCCATAACTTTTGAAATTTTTACCCGATTTAAAAGTGGAATACCTCTCTGAATTTGTTATTAAAATATCTATCTAGCTGCATTATTGGTTTATTTTCGAATTTTTGGTCAATATTTTGTAATTTTTTATGACCCCCGACCTGTCAAAATTTGCAAAAAAATGGGTTTGCAGAAAAGTGACCAGATCCCAGCACTGCTTAGCCCATAACTTTTGAAATTTTTACCCGATTTAAAAGTGGAATACCTCTCTGAATTTGTTATTAAAATATCTATCTAGCTGCATTATTGGTTTATTTTCGAATTTTTGGTCAATATTTTGTAATTTTTTATGACCCCCGACCTGTCAAAATTTGCAAAAAATGGGTTTGCAGAAAAGTGACCAGATCCCAGCACTGCTTAGCCCATAACTTTTGAAATTTTTACCCGATTTAAAAGTGGAATACCTCTCTGAATTTGTTATTAAAATATCTATCTAGCTGCATTATTGGTTTATTTTCGAATTTTTGGTCAATATTTTGTAATTTTTTATGACCCCCGACCTGTCAAAATTTGCAAAAAATGGGTTTGCAGAAAAGTGACCAGATCCCAGCACTGCTTAGCCCATAACTTTTGAAATTTTTACCCGATTTAAAAGTGGAATACCTCTCTGAATTTGTTATTAAAATATCTATCTAGCTGCATTATTGGTTTATTTTCGAATTTTTGGTCAATATTTTGTAATTTTTTATGACCCCCGACCTGTCAAAATTTGCAAAAAAATGGGTTTGCAGAAAAGTGACCAGATCCCAGCACTGCTTAGCCCATAACTTTTGAAATTTTTCCCCGACTTAAAAGTGGAATACCTCTCTGAATTTGTTATTCGAATATCTATCTAGCTGCATTATTGGTTTATTTTCGAATTTTTGGTCAATATTTTGTAATTTTTTATGACCCCCGACCTGTCAAAATTTGCAAAAAATGGGTTTGCAGAAAAGTGACCAGATCCCAGCACTGCTTAGCCCATAACTTTTGAAATTTTTACCCGATTTAAAAGTGGAATACCTCTCTGAATTTGTTATTCAAATATCTATCTAGCTGCATTATTGGTTTATTTTCGAATTTTTGGTCAATATTTTGTAATTTTTTATGACCCCCGACCTGTCAAAATTTGCAAAAAATGGGTTTGCAGAAAAGTGACCAGATCCCAGCACTGCTTAGCCCATAACTTTTGAAATTTTTACCCGATTTAAAAGTGGAATACCTCTCTGAATTTGTTATTAAAATATCTATCTAGCTGCATTATTGGTTTATTTTCGAATTTTTGGTCAATATTTTGTAATTTTTTATGACCCCCGACCTGTCAAAATTTGCAAAAAAATGGGTTTGCAGAAAAGTGACCAGATCCCAGCACTGCTTATCCCATAACTTTTGAAATTTTTACCCGATTTAAAAGTGGAATACCTCTCTGAATTTGTTATTAAAATATCTATCTAGCTGCATTATTGGTTTATTTTCGAATTTTTGGTCAATATTTTGTAATTTTTTATGACCCCCGACCTGTCAAAATTTGCAAAAAATGGGTTTGCAGAAAAGTGACCAGATCCCAGCACTGCTTAGCCCATAACTTTTGAAATTTTTACCCGATTTAAAAGTGGAATACCTCTCTGAATTTGTTATTCGAATATCTATCTAGCTGCATTATTGGTTTATTTTCGAATTTTTGGTCAAT
>NW_025064642.1:0-13689 GCF_018152265.1 Drosophila ficusphila | reverse complement strand
ATTGTTGGTCAATGTTTCGTCATTTTTTATGACCCCCGACCTGTCAAAATTTGCAAAAAATGGGTTTGCAGAAAAGTGACCAGATCCCAGCACTGCTTAGCCCATAACTTTTGAAATTTTTACCCGATTTAAAAGTGGAATACCTCTCTGAATTTGTTATTCGAATATCTATCTAGCTGCATTATTGGTTTATTTTCGAATTTTTGGTCAATATTTTGTAGTTTTTTATGACCCCCGACCTGT
Source organism: Drosophila ficusphila (assembly GCF_018152265.1). Classification (NCBI taxonomy): domain Eukaryota; kingdom Metazoa; phylum Arthropoda; class Insecta; order Diptera; family Drosophilidae; genus Drosophila; species Drosophila ficusphila. The sequence continues at coordinate 13,446 of NW_025064642.1, read as the reverse complement.
CAAAATTTGCAAAAAATGGGTTTGCAGAAAAGTGACCAGATCCCAGCACTGTTTATCCCATAACTTTTGAAATTTTTACCCGATTTAAAAGTGGAATACCTCTCTGAATTTGTTATTAAAATATCTATCTGGCTGCATTATTGGTTTATTTTTCGAATTTTTGGTCAATATTTTGTAGTTTTTTATGACCCCCGACCTGTCAAAATTTGCAAAAAATGGGTTTGCAGAAAAGTGACCAGATCCCAGCACTGCTTAGCCCAAACTTTTGAAATTTTTACCCGATTTAAAAGTGGAATACCTCTCTGAATTTGTTATTAAAATATCTATCTAGCTGCATCATTGGTTTATTTTCGAATTTTTTGGTCAATATTTTGTAATTTTTTATGACCCCGACCTGTCAAAATTTGCAAAAAATGGGTTTGCAGAAAAGTGACCAGATCCCAGCACTGCTTAGCCCATAACTTTTGAAATTTTTACCCGATTTAAAAGTGGAATACCTCTCTGAATTTGTTGTTAAAATATCTATCTAGCTGCATTATTGGTTTATTTTCGAATTTTTGGTCAATATTTTGTAATTTTTTATGACCCCCGACCTGTCAAAATTTGCAAAAAATGGGTTTGCAGAAAAGTGACCAGATCCCAGCACTGCTTAGCCCATAACTTTTGAAATTTTTACCCGATTTAAAAGTGGAATACCTCTCTGAATTTGTTATTAAAATATCTATCTAGCTGCATTATTGGTTTATTTTCGAATTTTTGGTCAATATTTTGTAATTTTTTATGACCCCCGACCTGTCAAAATTTGCAAAAAAATGGGTTTGCAGAAAAGTGACCAGATCCCAGCACTGCTTATCCCAAACCTTTTGAAATTTTTACCCGATTTAAAAGTGGAATACCTCTCTGAATTTGTTATTAAAATATCTATCTAGCTGCATTATTGGTTTATTTTCGAATTTTTGGTCAATATTTTGTAATTTTTTATGACCCCCGACCTGTCAAAATTTGCAAAAAATGGGTTTGCAGAAAAGTGACCAGATCCCAGCACTGCTTAGCCCAAACTTTTGAAATTTTTCCCGCATTTAAAAGTGGAATACCTCTCTGAATTTGTTATTAAAATATCTATCTAGCTGCATTATTGGTTTATTTTCGAATTTTTGGTCAATATTTTGTAATTTTTTATGACCCCCGACCTGTCAAAATTTGCAAAAAATGGGTTTGCAGAAAAGTGACAAGATCCCAGCACTGCTTAGCCCAAACTTTTGAAATTTTTACCCGATTTAAAAGTGGAATACCTCTCTGAATTTGTTATTAAAATATCTATCTAGCTGCATTATTGGTTTATTTTCGAATTTTTGGTCAATATTTTGTAGTTTTTATGACCCCCGACCTGTCAAAATTTGCAAAAAATGGGTTTGCAGAAAAGTGACCAGATCCCAGCACTGCTTATCCCAAACTTTTGAAATTTTTACCCGATTTAAAAGTGGAATGCCTCTCTGAATTTGTTATTAAAATATCTATCTAGCTACATTATTGGTTTATTTTCGAATTTTTGGTCAATATTTCGTAATTTTTTATGACCCCCGACCTGTCAAAATTTGCAAAAAATGGGTTTGCAGAAAAGTGACCAGATCCCAGCACTGCTTAGCCCATAACTTTTGAAATTTTTACCCGATTTAAAAGTGGAATACCTCTCTGAATTTGTTATTAAAATATCTATCTAGCTGCATTATTGGTTTATTTTCGAATTTTTGGTCAATATTTTGTAATTTTTTTATGACCCCCGACCTGTCAAAATTTGCAAAAAATGGGTTTGCAGAAAAGTGACCAGATCCCAGCACTGCTTATCCCATAACTTTTGAAATTTTTACCCGATTTAAAAGTGGAATACCTCTCTGAATTTGTTATTAAAATATCTATCTAGCTGCATTATTGGTTTATTTTCGAATTTTTGGTCAATATTTTGTAGTTTTTTATGACCCCCCGACTTGTTAAAATTTGCAAAAAAATGGGTTTGCAGAAAAGTGACCAGATCCCAGCACTGCTTATCCCAAACTTTTGAAATTTTTACCCGATTTAAAAGTGGAATACCTCTCTGAATTTGTTATTAAAATATCTATCTAGCTGCATTATTGGTTTATTTTCGAATTTTTGGTCAATATTTTGTAATTTTTTATGACCCCCGACCTGTCAAAATTTGCAAAAAATGGGTTTGCAGAAAAGTGACCAGATCCCAGCACTGCTTAGCCCATAACTTTTGAAATTTTTACCCGATTTAAAAGTGGAATACCTCTCTGAATTTGTTATTAAAATATCTATCTAGCTGCATTATTGGTTTATTTTCGAATTTTTGGTCAATGTTTCGTAATTTTTTATGACCCCCGACCTGTCAAAATTTGCAAAAAATGGGTTTGCAGAAAAGTGACCAGATCCCAGCACTGCTTAGCCCAAACTTTTGAAATTTTTACCCGATTTAAAAGTGGAATACCTCTCTGAATTTGTTGTTAAAATATCTATCTAGCTGCATTATTGGTTTATTTTCGAATTTTTGGTCAATATTTTGTAATTTTTTATGACCCCCGACCTGTCAAAATTTGCAAAAAAATGGGTTTGCAGAAAAGTGACCAGATCCCAGCACTGCTTATCCCATAACTTTTGAAATTTTTACCCGATTTAAAAGTGGAATGCCTCTCTGAATTTGTTATTAAAATATCTATCTAGCTACATCATTGGTTTATTTTCGAATTTTTGGTCAATGTTTCGTCATTTTTTATGACCCCCGACCTGTCAAAATTTGCAAAAAATGGGTTTGCAGAAAAGTGACCAGATCCCAGCACTGCTTAGCCCAAACCTTTTGAAATTTTTACCCGATTTAAAAGTGGAATACCTCTCTGAATTTGTTATTCGAATATCTATCTAGCTGCATTATTGGTTTATTTTCGAATTTTTGGTCAATATTTTGTAGATTTTTATGACCCCCGACCTGTCAAAATTTGCAAAAAATGGGTTTGCAGAAAAGTGACCAGATCCCAGCACTGCTTAGCCCAACACTTTTGAAATTTTTACCCGATTTAAAAGTGGAATACCTCTCTGAATTTGTTATTAAAATATCTATCTAGCTGCATTATTGGTTTATTTTCGAATTTTTGGTCAATATTTTGTAGTTTTTTATGACCCCCGACCTGTCAAAATTTGCAAAAAAATGGGTTTGCAGAAAAGTGACCAGATCCCAGCACTGCTTATCCCAAACCTTTTGAAATTTTTACCCGATTTAAAAGTGGAATACCTCTCTGAATTTGTTATTAAAATATCTATCTAGCTGCATTATTGGTTTATTTTCGAATTTTTGGTCAATATTTTGTAATTTTTTATGACCCCCGACCTGTCAAAATTTGCAAAAAATGGGTTTGCAGAAAAGTGACCAGATCCCAGCACTGCTTAGCCCAAACTTTTGAAATTTTTACCCGATTTAAAAGTGGAATACCTCTCTGAATTTGTTATTAAAATATCTATCTAGCTGCATTATTGGTTTATTTTCGAATTTTTGGTCAATATTTTGTAATTTTTTATGACCCCCGACCTGTCAAAATTTGCAAAAAATGGGTTTGCAGAAAAGTGACAAGATCCCAGCACTGCTTAGCCCAAACTTTTGAAATTTTTACCCGATTTAAAAGTGGAATACCTCTCTGAATTTGTTGTTAAAATATCTATCTAGCTGCATTATTGGTTTATTTTCGAATTTTTGGTCAATATTTTGTAATTTTTTATGACCCCCGACCTGTCAAAATTTGCAAAAAAATGGGTTTGCAGAAAAGTGACCAGATCCCAGCACTGCTTATCCCATAACTTTTGAAATTTTTACCCGATTTAAAAGTGGAATGCCTCTCTGAATTTGTTATTAAAATATCTATCTAGCTACATCATTGGTTTATTTTCGAATTTTTGGTCAATGTTTCGTAATTTTTTATGACCCCCGACCTGTCAAAATTTGCAAAAAATGGGTTTGCAGAAAAGTGACCAGAACCCAGCACTGCTTAGCCCAAACTTTTGAAATTTTTACCCGATTTAAAAGTGGAATACCTCTCTGAATTTGTTATTAAAATATCTATCTAGCTGCATTATTGGTTTATTTTCGAATTTTTGGTCAATATTTTGTCATTTTTTATGACCCCCGACCTGTAAAAATTTGCAAAAAATGGGTTTGCAGAAAAGTGACAAGATCCCAGCACTGCTTAGCCCAAACTTTTGAAATTTTTACCCGATTTAAAAGTGGAATACCTCTCTGAATTTGTTGTTAAAATATCTATCTAGCTGCATTATTGGTTTATTTTCGAATTTTTGGTCAATATTTTGTAGTTTTTTATGACCCCCGACCTGTCAAAATTTGCAAAAAAATGGGTTTGCAGAAAAGTGACCAGATCCCAGCACTGCTTATCCCATAACTTTGGAAATTTTTACCCGATTTAAAAGTGGAATGCCTCTCTGAATTTGTTATTAAAATATCTATCTAGCTACATCATTGGTTTATTTTCGAATTTTTGGTCAATGTTTCGTCATTTTTTATGACCCCCGACCTGTCAAAATTTGCAAAAAATGGGTTTGCAGAAAAGTGACCAGATCCCAGCACTGCTTAGCCCAAACTTTTGAAATTTTTACCCGATTTAAAAGTGGAATACCTCTCTGAATTTGTTATTCGAATATCTATCTAGCTGCATTATTGGTTTATTTTCGAATTTTTGGTCAATATTTTGTAATTTTTTATGACCCCCGACCTGTCAAAATTTGCAAAAAATGGGTTTGCAGAAAAGTGACCAGATCCCAGCACTGCTTAGCCCAAACTTTTGAAATTTTTACCCGATTTAAAAGTGGAATACCTCTCTGAATTTGTTGTTAAAATATCTATCTAGCTGCATTATTGGTTTATTTTCGAATTTTTGGTCAATATTTTGTAGTTTTTTATAACCCCCGACCTGTCAAAATTTGCAAAAAAATGGGTTTGCAGAAAAGTGACCAGATCCCAGCACTGCTTATCCCATAACTTTTGAAATTTTTACCCGATTTAAAAGTGGAATGCCTCTCTAAATTTGTTATTAAAATATCTATCTAGCTACATCATTGGTTTATTTTCGAATTTTTGGTCAATGTTTCGTCATTTTTTATGACCCCCGACCTGTCAAAATTTGCAAAAAATGGGTTTGCAGAAAAGTGACCAGATCCCAGCACTGCTTATCCCAAACTTTTGAAATTTTTACCCGATTTAAAAGTGGAATACCTCTCTGAATTTGCTATTAAAATATCTATCTAGCTGCATTATTGGTTTATTTTCGAATTTTTGGTCAATATTTTTTAATTTTTTATGACCCGCGACCTGTCAAAATTTGCAAAAAATGGGTTTGCAGAAAAGTGACAAGATCCCAGCACTGCTTATCCCAAACCTTTTGAAATTTTTACCCGATTTAAAAGTGGAATACCTCTCTGAATTTGCTATTAAAATATCTATCTAGCTGCATTATTGGTTTATTTTCGAATTTTTGGTCAATATTTTGTAATTTTTTATGACCCCCGACCTGTCAAAATTTGCAAAAAAAATGGGTTTGCAGAAAAGTGACCAGATCCCAGCACTGCTTATCCCATAACTTTTGAAATTTTTACCCGATTTAAAAGTGGAATGCCTCTCTGAATTTGTTATTAAAATATCTATCTAGCTACATCATTGGTTTATTTTCGAATTTTTGGTCAATGTTTCGTCATTTTTTATGACCCCCGACCTGTCAAAATTTGCAAAAAATGGGTTTGCAGAAAAGTGACCAGATCCCAGCACTGCTTAGCCCAAACTTTTGAAATTTTTACCCGACTTAAAAGTGGAATACCTCTCTGAATTTGTTATTCGAATATCTATCTAGCTGCATTATTGGTTTATTTTCGAATTTTTGGTCAATATTTTGTAATTTTTGATGACCCCCGACCTGTCAAAATTTGCAAAAAATGGGTTTGCAGAAAAGTGACCAAATCCCAGCACTGCTTAGCCCAAACTTTTGAAATTTTTACCCGATTTAAAAGTGGAATACCTCTCTGAATTTGTTGTTAGAATATCTATCTAGCTGCATTATTGGTTTATTTTCGAATTTTTGGTCAATATTTTGTAGTTTTTTTTTACCCCCGACCTGTCAAAATTTGCAAAAAATGGGTTTGCAGAAAAGTGACCGGATCCCAGCACTGCTTATCCCATAACTTTTGAAATTTTTACCCGATTTAAAAGTGGAATACCTCTCTGAATTTGTTATTAAAATATCTATCTAGCTACATCATTGTTTATTTTCGAATTTTTGGTCAATGTTTCGTCATTTTTCATGACCCCCGACCTGTCAAAATTTGCAAAAAATGGGTTTGCAGAAAAGTGATCAGATCCCAGCACTGCTTAGCCCATAACTTTTGAAATTTTTACCCGATTTAAAAGTGGAATACCTCTCTGAATTTGTTGTTAAAATATCTATCTAGCTGCATTATTGGTTTATTTTCGAATTTTTGGTCAATATTTTGAAGTTTTTTATGACCCCCGACCTGTCAAAATTTGCAAAAAATGGGTTTGCAGAAAAGTGACCAGATCCCAGAACTGCTTAGCCCAAACTTTTGAAATTTTTACCCGATTTAAAAGTGGAATACCTCTCTGAATTTGTTGTTAAAATATCTATCTAGCTGCATTATTGGTTTATTTTCGAATTTTTGGTCAATATTTTGTAATTTTTTATGACCCCCGACCTGTCAAAATTTGCAAAAAAATGGGTTTGCAGAAAAGTGACCAGATCCCAGCACTGCTTAGCCCATAACTTTTGAAATTTTTACCCGATTTAAAAGTGGAATACCTCTCTGAATTTGTTGTTAAAATATCTATCTAGCTGCATTATTGGTTTATTTTCGAATTTTTGGTCAATATTTTGTAAATTTTTATGACCCCCCCCCTGTCAAAATTTGCAAAAAATGGGTTTGCAGAAAAGTGACCAGATCCCAGCACTGCTTAGCCCAAACTTTTGAAATTTTTACCCGATTTAAAAGTGGAATACCTCTCTGAATTTGCTATTAAAATATCTATCTAGCTGCATTATTGGTTTATTTTCGAATTTTTGGTCAATATTTTTTAATTTTTTATGACCCCCGACCTGTGAAAATTTGCAAAAAATGGGTTTGCAGAAAAGTGACCAGATCCCAGAACTGCTTAGCCCAAACTTTTGAAATTTTTACCCGATTTAAAAGTGGAATACCTCTCTGAATTTGTTATTCGAATATCTATCTAGCTGCATTATTGGTTTATTTTCGAATTTTTGGTCAATATTTTGTAATTTTTGATGACCCCCGACCTGTGAAAATTTGCAAAAAATGGGTTTGCAGAAAAGTGACCAAATCCCAGCACTGCTTAGCCCATAACTTTTGAAATTTTTACCCGATTTAAAAGTGGAATACCTCTCTGAATTTGTTGTTAAAATATCTATCTAGCTGCATTATTGGTTTATTTTCGAATTTTTGGTCAATATTTTGTAATTTTTTTATGACCCCCGACCTGTCAAAATTTGCAAAAAAATGGGTTTGCAGAAAAGTGACCAGATCCCAGCACTGCTTAGCCCATAACTTTTGAAATTTTTACCCGATTTAAAAGTGGAATACCTCTCTGAATTTGTTATTAAAATATCTATCTAGCTACATCATTGGTTTATTTTCGAATTTTTGGTCAATGTTTCGTCATTTTTTATGACCCCCGACCTGTCAAAATTTGCAAAAAATGGGTTTGCAGAAAAGTGATCAGATCCCAGCACTGCTTAGCCCATAACTTTTGAAATTTTTACCCGATTTAAAAGTGGAATACCTCTCTGAATTTGTTATTAAAATATCTATCTAGCTGCATTATTGGTTTATTTTCGAATTTTTGGTCAATATTTTGTAGTTTTTTATGACCCTCGACCTGTCAAAATTTGCAAAAAATGGGTTTGCAGAAAAGTGACCAGATCCCAGAACTGCTTAGCCCAAACTTTTGAAATTTTTACCCGATTTAAAAGTGGAATACCTCTCTGAATTTGTTGTTAAAATATCTATCTAGCTGCATTATTGGTTTATTTTCGAATTTTTGGTCAATATTTTGTAATTTTTTATGACCCCCGACCTGTCAAAATTTGCAAAAAAATGGGTTTGCAGAAAAGTGACCAGATCCCAGCACTGCTTATCCCATAACTTTTGAAATTTTTACCCGATTTAAAAGTGGAATACCTCTCTGAATTTGTTATTAAAATATCTATCTAGCTACATCATTGGTTTATTTTCGAATTTTTGGTCAATATTTTGTAATTTTTTATGACCCCCGACCTGTCAAAATTTGCAAAAAATGGGTTTGCAGAAAAGTGACCAGATCCCAGCACTGCTTAGCCCATAACTTTTGAAATTTTTACCCGATTTAAAAGTGGAATACCTCTCTGAATTTGTTGTTAAAATATCTATCTAGCTGCATTATTGGTTTATTTTCGAATTTTTGGTCAATATTTTGTAAATTTTTATGACCCCCCCTGTCAAAATTTGCAAAAAATGGGTTTGCAGAAAAGTGACCAGATCCCAGCACTGCTTAGCCCAAACTTTTGAAATTTTTACCCGATTTAAAAGTGGAATACCTCTCTGAATTTGCTATTAAAATATCTATCTAGCTGCATTATTGGTTTATTTTCGAATTTTTGGTCAATATTTTTTAATTTTTTATGACCCCCGACCTGTCAAAATTTGCAAAAAATGGGTTTGCAGAAAAGTGACAAGATCCCAGCACTGCTTAGCCCAAACTTTTGAAATTTTTACCCGATTTAAAAGTGGAATACCTCTCTGAATTTGTTGTTAAAATATCTATCTAGCTGCATTATTGGTTTATTTTCGAATTTTTGGTCAATATTTTGTAGTTTTTTATGACCCCCGACTTGTTAAAATTTGCAAAAAATGGGTTTGCAGAAAAGTGACCAGATCCCAGCACTGCTTATCCCAAACCTTTTGAAATTTTTACCCGATTTAAAAGTGGAATACCTCTCTGAATTTGTTGTTAAAATATCTATCTAGCTGCATTATTGGTTTATTTTCGAATTTTTGGTCAATATTTTGTAGTTTTTTATGACCCCCGACCTGTCAAAATTTGCAAAAAATGGGTTTGTAGAAAAGTGACCAGATCCCAGCACTGCTTAGCCCATAACTTTTGAAATTTTTACCCGATCTAAAAGTGGAATACCTCTCTGAATTTGTTGTTAAAATATCTATCTAGCTGCATTATTGGTTTATTTTCGAATTTTTGGTCAATATTTTGTAATTTTTTATGACCCCCCGACCTGTCAAAATTTGCAAAAAAATGGGTTTGCAGAAAAGTGACCAGATCCCAGCACTGCTTATCCCATAACTTTTGAAATTTTTACCCGATTTAAAAGTGGAATACCTCTCTGAATTTGTTATTCGAATATCTATCTAGCTGCATTATTGGTTTATTTTCGAATTTTTGGTCAATATTTTGTAGTTTTTTATGACCCCCAACCTGTAAAAATTTGCAAAAAATGGGTTTGCAGAAAAGTGACCAGATCCCAGCACTGCTTATCCCAAACCTTTTGAAATTTTTACCCGATTTAAAAGTGGAATACCTCTCTGAATTGGTTGTTAAAATATCTATCTAGCTGCATTATTGGTTTATTTTCGAATTTTTGGTCAATATTTTGTAGTTTTTTACGACCCCCGACCTGTCAAAATTTGCAAAAAATGGGTTTGCACAAAAAGTGACCAGATCCCAGCACTGCTTAGCCCAAACTTTTGAAATTTTTACCCGATTTAAAAGTGGAATACCTCTCTGAATTTGCTATTAAAATATCTATCTAGCTGCATTATTGGTTTATTTTCGAATTTTTGGTCAATATTTTTTAATTTTTTATGACCCCCGACCTGTCAAAATTTGCAAAAAATGGGTTTGCAGAAAAGTGACCAGATCCCAGCACTGCTTAGCCCATAACTTTTGAAATTTTTACCCGATTTAAAAGTGGAATACCTCTCTGAATTTGTTGTTAAAATATCTATCTAGCTGCATTATTGGTTTATTTTCGAATTTTTGGTCAATATTTTGTAATTTTTTATGACCCCCGACCTGTCAAAATTTGCAAAAAATGGGTTTGCAGAAAAGTGACAAGATCCCAGCACTGCTTAGCCCAAACTTTTGAAATTTTTACCCGATTTAAAAGTGGAATACCTCTCTGAATTTGCTATTAAAATATCTATCTAGCTGCATTATTGGTTTATTTTCGAATTTTTGGTCAATATTTTTTAATTTTTTATGACCCCCCGACCTGTGAAAATTTGCAAAAAATGGGTTTGCAGAAAAGTGATCAGATCCCAGCACTGCTTAGCCCATAACTTTTGAAATTTTTACCCGATTTAAAAGTGGAATACCTCTCTGAATTTGTTGTTAAAATATCTATCTAGCTGCATTATTGGTTTATTTTCGAATTTTTGGTCAATATTTTGTAGTTTTTTTTACCCCCCGACCTGTGAAAATTTGCAAAAAATGGGTTTGCAGAAAAGTGACCAGATCCCAGAACTGCTTAGCCCAAACTTTTGAAATTTTTACCCGACTTAAAAGTGGAATACCTCTCTGAATTTGTTATTCGAATATCTATCTAGCTGCATTATTGGTTTATTTTCGAATTTTTGGTCAATATTTTGTAGTTTTTTTTTACCCCCGACCTGTCAAAATTTGCAAAAAATGGGTTTGCAGAAAAGTGACCGGATCCCAGCACTGCTTATCCCATAACTTTTGAAATTTTTACCCGATTTAAAAGTGGAATACCTCTCTGAATTTGTTATTAAAATATCTATCTAGCTACATCATTGGTTTATTTTCGAATTTTTGGTCAATGTTTCGTCATTTTTTATGACCCCCGACCTGTCAAAATTTGCAAAAAATGGGTTTGCAGAAAAGTGATCAGATCCCAGCACTGCTTAGCCCATAACTTTTGAAATTTTTACCCGATTTAAAAGTGGAATACCTCTCTGAATTTGTTGTTAAAATATCTATCTAGCTGCATTATTGGTTTATTTTCGAATTTTTGGTCAATATTTTGTAGTTTTTTATGACCCCCGACCTGTCAAAATTTGCAAAAAATGGGTTTGCAGAAAAGTGACCAGATCCCAGAACTGCTTAGCCCAAACTTTTGAAATTTTTACCCGATTTAAAAGTGGAATACCTCTCTGAATTTGTTGTTAAAATATCTATCTAGCTGCATTATTGGTTTATTTTCGAATTTTTGGTCAATATTTTGTAATTTTTTATGACCCCCGACCTGTCAAAATTTGCAAAAAAATGGGTTTGCAGAAAAGTGACCAGATCCCAGCACTGCTTATCCCAAACTTTTGAAATTTTTACCCGATTTAAAAGTGGAATACCTCTCTGAATTTGTTATTAAAATATCTATCTAGCTACATCATTGGTTTATTTTCGAATTTTTGGTCAATGTTTCGTCATTTTTTATGACCCCCGACCTGTCAAAATTTGCAAAAAATGGGTTTGCAGAAAAGTGACAAGATCCCAGCACTGCTTAGCCCAAACTTTTGAAATTTTTACCCGATTTAAAAGTGGAATACCTCTCTGAATTTGTTGTTAAAATATCTATCTAGCTGCATTATTGGTTTATTTTCGAATTTTTGGTCAATATTTTGTAGTTTTTTTTGACCCCCGACCTGTCAAAATTTGCAAAAAATGGGTTTGCAGAAAAGTGACCAGATCCCAGAACTGCTTAGCCCAAACTTTTGAAATTTTTACCCGACTTAAAAGTGGAATACCTCTCTGAATTTGTTATTCGAATATCTATCTAGCTGCATTATTGGTTTATTTTCGAATTTTTGGTCAATATTTTGTAGTTTTTTATGACCCCCGACCTGTCAAAATTTGCAAAAAATGGGTTTGCAGAAAAGTGACCAGATCCCAGAACTGCTTAGCCCAAACTTTTGAAATTTTTACCCGATTTAAAAGTGGAATACCTCTCTGAATTTGTTGTTAAAATATCTATCTAGCTGCATTATTGGTTTATTTTCGAATTTTTGGTCAATATTTTGTAAATTTTTATGACCCCCCCCCCTGTCAAAATTTGCAAAAAATGGGTTTGCAGAAAAGTGACCAGATCCCAGCACTGCTTAGCCCAAACTTTTGAAATTTTTACCCGATTTAAAAGTGGAATACCTCTCTGAATTTGCTATTAAAATATCTATCTAGCTGCATTATTGGTTTATTTTCGAATTTTTGGTCAATATTTTGTAATTTTTTATGACCCCCGACCTGTCAAAATTTGCAAAAAATGGGTTTGCAGAAAAGTGACAAGATCCCAGCACTGCTTAGCCCAAACTTTTGAAATTTTTACCCGATTTAAAAGTGGAATACCTCTCTGAATTTGTTGTTAAAATATCTATCTAGCTGCATTATTGGTTTATTTTCGAATTTTTGGTCAATATTTTGTAGTTTTTTATGACCCCCGACTTGTTAAAATTTGCAAAAAATGGGTTTGCAGAAAAGTGACCAGATCCCAGCACTGCTTATCCCAAACCTTTTGAAATTTTTACCCGATTTAAAAGTGGAATACCTCTCTGAATTTGTTGTTAAAATATCTATCTAGCTGCATTATTGGTTTATTTTCGAATTTTTGGTCAATATTTTGTAATTTTTTATGACCCCCGACCTGTCAAAATTTGCAAAAAATGGGTTTGTAGAAAAGTGACCAGATCCCAGCACTGCTTAGCCCATAACTTTTGAAATTTTTACCCGATCTAAAAGTGGAATACCTCTCTGAATTTGTTGTTAAAATATCTATCTAGCTGCATTATTGGTTTATTTTCGAATTTTTGGTCAATATTTTGTAATTTTTTATGACCCCCGACCTGTCAAAATTTGCAAAAAAATGGGTTTGCAGAAAAGTGACCAGATCCCAGCACTGCTTATCCCATAACTTTTGAAATTTTTACCCGATTTAAAAGTGGAATACCTCTCTGAATTTGTTGTTAAAATATCTATCTAGCTGCATTATTGGTTTATTTTCGAATTTTTGGTCAATATTTTGTAGTTTTTTATGACCCCCGACTTGTTAAAATTTGCAAAAAATGGGTTTGCAGAAAAGTGACCAGATCCCAGCACTGCTTATCCCAAACCTTTTGAAATTTTTACCCGATTTAAAAGTGGAATACCTCTCTGAATTTGTTATTAAAATATCTATCTAGCTACATCATTGGTTTATTTTCGAATTTTTGGTCAATGTTTCGTCATTTTTTATGACCCCCGACCTGTCAAAATTTGCAAAAAATGGGTTTGCAGAAAAGTGATCAGATCCCAGCACTGCTTAGCCCATAACTTTTGAAATTTTTACCCGATTTAAAAGTGGAATACCTCTCTGAATTTGTTGTTAAAATATC
>NW_025064641.1:0-25009 GCF_018152265.1 Drosophila ficusphila | reverse complement strand
CACACACACACATATATTCTTTCATATTTTTTGTAACCAATAAAAACAACGAACATTCAAATAACTGTTTAAAGGAGGTGGGATAAGGGGAGGGCTAAGACAGCCCCAAAGAATCAGGGGCGCACCCCCGCCTCTCTCTCTCTCTCTCTCTCAGCTTAAACACAAATTTCTCACAGTAAACTCACACCCAACTGTCCCCGACCTACATTCACTCACAAATAGAGTGTTATCAGCAAAAAGCCGGCAGCAGGCCGGTCACCGACCCACTCCACCGCGCTTAATTCATTATTCAAGGTCAAAACACTTTACACTTTTTATCATCAACAACAACAACAACAACAACAACTCACACGTCCCCACAAATCAATTCCTACAGTGAATAGCTCACTGTGTGTATACACACAGTGAGCTTTCACTGCAACAATGGATTTGACTCATAGTAGTAGTAGGAGTAGTAGCAGTAGTAGTAGTAGTAGTAGCAGTAGTAGTAGTAGTAGCAGTAGTAGTAGTAGTAGTAGTAGTAGCAGTAGCAATAGCAGTAGGTAGTTTATGGACATTCCGAAATTTAAATATGCGCGCCAACAACAATTTTTAATATTCCCGCCATCAATTAACCGTCACATTTCAAAACACTCAAAAGCTTTTTCACACACACACACAAAAAGCTTTTTGAGCTTTTTGGTTCGAAACTTCGCTAAAAGCTCTTTTGAGCTTTTGAGCTTTCTGAGAGCTTTCGGGTTCGAAACCCCGCTGTTACACAAAAAATTTGACGCAGAATGCCCATAAACTACCTACTCAGCACTGCTTAGCCCATAACTTTTGAAATTTTTACCCGATTTAAAAGTGGAATACCTCTCTGAATTTGTTATTAAAATATCTATCTAGCTGCATTATTGGTTTATTTTCGAATTTTAGGTTAATATTTTGTAATTTTTTATGACCTCCGACCTGTCAAAATTTAAAAAAAAATGGGTTTCCAGAAAAGTGACCAGATCCCAGCACTGCTTAGCCCATAACTTTTGAAATTTTTACCCGATTTAAAAGTGGAATACCTCTCTGAATTTGTTATTAGAATATATATCTAGCTGCATTATTGGTTTATTTTCGAATTTTAGGTTAATATTTTGTAATTTTTTATGACCTCCGACCTGTCAAAATTTAAAAAAAATGGGTTTCCAGAAAAGTGACCAGATCCCAGCACTGCTTAGCCCATAACTTTTGAAATTTTTACCCGATTTAAAAGTGGAACACCTCTCTGAATTTGTTATTAAAATATCTATCTAGCTGCATTATCGGTTTATTTTCGAATTTTTGGTTGATATTTTGTAATTTTTTATGACCCCCGACCTGTGAAAATTTGCAAAAAATGGGTTTGCAGAAAAGTGACCAGATCCCAGCACTGCTTAGCCCATAACTTTTGAAATTTTTACCCGATTTAAAAGTGGAATACCTCTCTGAATTTGTTATTAAAATATCTATCTAGCTGCATTATTGGTTTATTTTCGAATTTTTGGTCAATATTTTGTAATTTTTATGACCCCCGACCTGTCAAAATTTGCAAAAAATGGGTTTGCAGAAAAGTGACCAGATCCCAGCACTGCTTAGCCCATAACTTTTGAAATTTTTACCCGATTTAAAAGTGGAACACCTCTCTGAATTTGTTATTAAAATATCTATCTAGCTGCATCATTGGTTTATTTTCGAATTTTTGGTCAATATTTTGTAATTTTTTATGACCCCCGACTTGTCAAAATTTGCAAAAAATGGGTTTGCAGAAAATTGACCAGATCCCAGCACTGCTTAGCCCATAACTTTTGAAATTTTTACCCGATTTAAAAGTGGAATACCTCTCTGAATTTGTTATTAAAATATCTATCTAGCTGCATTATTGGTTTATTTTCGAATTTTTGGTCAATATTTTGTAATTTTTTATGACCCCCGACCTGTCAAAATTTGCAAAAAATGGGTTTGCAGAAAAGTGACCAGATCCCAGCACTGCTTAGCCCATAACTTTTGAAATTTTTACCCGATTTAAAAGTGGAATACCTCTCTGAATTTGTTATTAAAATATCTATCTAGCTGCATTATTGGTTTATTTTCGAATTTTAGGTTAATATTTTGTAATTTTTTATGACCTCCGACCTGTCAAAATTTAAAAAAAAATGGGTTTGCAGAAAAGTGACCAGATCCCAGCACTGCTTAGCCCAAACTTTTGAAATTTTTACCCGATTTAAAAGTGGAATACCTCTCTGAATTTGTTATTAAAATATCTATCTAGCTGCATTATTGGTTTATTTTCGAATTTTTGGTCAATATTTTGTAATTTTTTATGACCCCCGACCTGTCAAAATTTGCAAAAAATGGGTTTGCAGAAAAGAGACCAGATCCCAGCACTGCTTAGCCCATAACTTTTGAAATTTTTACCCGATTTAAAAGTGGAATACCTCTCTGAATTTGTTATTAAAATATCTATCTAGCTGCATTATTGGTTTATTTTCGAATTTTAGGTTAATATTTTGTAATTTTTTATGACCTCCGACCTGTCAAAATTTAAAAAAAATGGGTTTGCAGAAAAGTGACCAGATCCCAGCACTGCTTAGCCCATAACTTTTGAAATTTTTACCCGATTTAAAAGTGGAATACCTCTCTGAATTTGTTATTAAAATATCTATCTAGCTGCATTATTGGTTTATTTTCGAATTTTAGGTTAATATTTTGTAATTTTTTATGACCTCCGACCTGTCAAAATTTAAAAAAAAATGGGTTTGCAGAAAAGTGACCAGATCCCAGCACTGCTTAGCCCATAACTTTTGAAATTTTTACCCGATTTAAAAGTGGAATACCTCTCTGAATTTGTTATTAAAATATCTATCTAGCTGCATTATTGGTTTATTTTCGAATTTTAGGTTAATATTTTGTAATTTTTTATGACCTCCGACCTGTCAAAATTTAAAAAAAATGGGTTTCCAGAAAAGTGACCAGATCCCAGCACTGCTTAGCCCATAACTTTTGAAATTTTTACCCGATTTAAAAGTGGAACACCTCTCTGAATTTGTTATTAAAATATCTATCTAGCTGCATTATCGGTTTATTTTCGAATTTTTGGTTGATATTTTGTAATTTTTTATGACCCCCGACCTGTGAAAATTTGCAAGAAATGGGTTTGCAGAAAAGTGACCAGATCCCAGCACTGCTTAGCCCATAACTTTTGAAATTTTTACCCGATTTAAAAGTGGAATACCTCTCTGAATTTGTTATTAAAATATCTATCTAGCTGCATTATTGGTTTATTTTCGAATTTTTGGTCAATAATTTGTAATTTTTATGACCCCCGACCTGTCAAAATTTGCAAAAAATGGGTTTGCAGAAAAGTGACCAGATCCCAGCACTGCTTAGCCCATAACTTTTGAAATTTTTACCCGATTTAAAAGTGGAACACCTCTCTGAATTTGTTATTAAAATATCTATCTAGCTGCATCATTGGTTTATTTTCGAATTTTTGGTCAATATTTTGTAATTTTTTATGACCCCCGACTTGTCAAAATTTGCAAAAAATGGGTTTGCAGAAAATTTACCAGATCCCAGCACTGCTTAGCCCATAACTTTTGAAATTTTTACCCGATTTAAAAGTGGAATACCACTCTGAATTTGTTATTAAAATATCTATCTAGCTGCATTATTGGTTTATTTTCGAATTTTTGGTCAATATTTTGTAATTTTTTATGACCCCCGACCTGTCAAAATTTGCAAAAAATGGGTTTCCAGAAAAGTGACCAGATCCCAGCACTGCTTAGCCCATAACTTTTGAAATTTTTACCCGATTTAAAAGTGGAACACCTCTCTGAATTTGTTATTAAAATATCTATCTAGCTGCATTATTGGTTTATTTTCGAATTTTAGGTTAATATTTTGTAATTTTTTATGACCTCCGACCTGTCAAAATTTAAAAAAAAATGGGTTTGCAGAAAAGTGACCAGATCCCAGCACTGCTTAGCCCATAACTTTTGAAATTTTTACCCGATTTAAAAGTGGAATACCTCTCTGAATTTGTTATTAAAATATCTATCTAGCTGCATTATTGGTTTATTTTCGAATTTTAGGTTAATATTTTGTAATTTTTTATGACCTCCGACCTGTCAAAATTTAAAAAAAAATGGGTTTGCAGAAAAGTGACCAGATCCCAGCACTGCTTAGCCCATAACTTTTGAAATTTTTACCCGATTTAAAAGTGGAACACCTCTCTGAATTTGTTATTAAAATATCTATCTAGCTGCATCATTGGTTTATTTTCGAATTTTTGGTCAATATTTTGTAATTTTTTATGACCCCCGACTTGTCAAAATTTGCAAAAAATGGGTTTGCAGAAAATTGACCAGATCCCAGCACTGCTTAGCCCATAACTTTTGAAATTTTTACCCGATTTAAAAGTGGAATACCACTCTGAATTTGTTATTAAAATATCTATCTAGCTGCATTATTGGTTTATTTTCGAATTTTTGGTCAATACTTTGTAATTTTTTATGACCCCCGACCTGTCAAAATTTGCAAAAAATGGGTTTCCAGAAAAGTGACCAGATCCCAGCACTGCTTAGCCCAAACTTTTGAAATTTTTACCCGATTTAAAAGTGGAATACCTCTCTGAATTTGTTATTAAAATATCTATCTAGCTGCATTATTGGTTTATTTTCGAATTTTTGGTCAATATTTTGTAATTTTTATGACCCCCGACCTGTCAAAATTTGCAAAAAATGGGTTTGCAGAAAAGAGACCAGATCCCAGCACTGCTTAGCCCATAACTTTTGAAATTTTTACCCGATTTAAAAGTGGAACACCTCTCTGAATTTGTTATTAAAATATCTATCTAGCTGCATTATTGGTTTATTTTCGAATTTTAGGTTAATATTTTGTAATTTTTTATGACCTCCGACCTGTCAAAATTTAAAAAAAAATGGGTTTGCAGAAAAGTGACCAGATCCCAGCACTGCTTAGCCCATAACTTTTGAAATTTTTACCCGATTTAAAAGTGGAATACCTCTCTGAATTTGTTATTAAAATATCTATCTAGCTGCATTATTGGTTTATTTTCGAATTTTAGGTTAATATTTTGTAATTTTTTATGACCTCCGACCTGTCAAAATTTAAAAAAAAATGGGTTTCCAGAAAAGTGACCAGATCCCAGCACTGCTTAGCCCATAACTTTTGAAATTTTTACCCGATTTAAAAGTGGAATACCTCTCTGAATTTGTTATTAGAATATATATCTAGCTGCATTATTGGTTTATTTTCGAATTTTAGGTTAATATTTTGTAATTTTTTATGACCTCCGACCTGTCAAAATTTAAAAAAAAATGGGTTTCCAGAAAAGTGACCAGATCCCAGCACTGCTTAGCCCATAACTTTTGAAATTTTTACCCGATTTAAAAGTGGAACACCTCTCTGAATTTGTTATTAAAATATCTATCTAGCTGCATTATCGGTTTATTTTCGAATTTTTGGTTGATATTTTGTAATTTTTTATGACCCCCGACCTGTGAAAATTTGCAAGAAATGGGTTTGCAGAAAAGTGACCAGATCCCAGCACTGCTTAGCCCATAACTTTTGAAATTTTTACCCGATTTAAAAGTGGAATACCTCTCTGAATTTGTTATTAAAATATCTATCTAGCTGCATTATTGGTTTATTTTCGAATTTTTGGTCAATAATTTGTAATTTTTATGACCCCCGACCTGTCAAAATTTGCAAAAAATGGGTTTGCAGAAAAGTGACCAGATCCCAGCACTGCTTAGCCCATAACTTTTGAAATTTTTACCCGATTTAAAAGTGGAACACCTCTCTGAATTTGTTATTAAAATATCTATCTAGCTGCATCATTGGTTTATTTTCGAATTTTTGGTCAATATTTTGTAATTTTTTATGACCCCCGACTTGTCAAAATTTGCAAAAAATGGGTTTGCAGAAAATTTACCAGATCCCAGCACTGCTTAGCCCATAACTTTTGAAATTTTTACCCGATTTAAAAGTGGAATACCACTCTGAATTTGTTATTAAAATATCTATCTAGCTGCATTATTGGTTTATTTTCGAATTTTTGGTCAATATTTTGTAATTTTTTATGACCCCCGACCTGTCAAAATTTGCAAAAAATGGGTTTCCAGAAAAGTGACCAGATCCCAGCACTGCTTAGCCCATAACTTTTGAAATTTTTACCCGATTTAAAAGTGGAACACCTCTCTGAATTTGTTATTAAAATATCTATCTAGCTGCATTATTGGTTTATTTTCGAATTTTAGGTTAATATTTTGTAATTTTTTATGACCTCCGACCTGTCAAAATTTAAAAAAAAATGGGTTTGCAGAAAAGTGACCAGATCCCAGCACTGCTTAGCCCATAACTTTTGAAATTTTTACCCGATTTAAAAGTGGAATACCTCTCTGAATTTGTTATTAAAATATCTATCTAGCTGCATTATTGGTTTATTTTCGAATTTTAGGTTAATATTTTGTAATTTTTTATGACCTCCGACCTGTCAAAATTTAAAAAAAAATGGGTTTGCAGAAAAGTGACCAGATCCCAGCACTGCTTAGCCCATAACTTTTGAAATTTTTACCCGATTTAAAAGTGGAACACCTCTCTGAATTTGTTATTAAAATATCTATCTAGCTGCATCATTGGTTTATTTTCGAATTTTTGGTCAATATTTTGTAATTTTTTATGACCCCCGACTTGTCAAAATTTGCAAAAAATGGGTTTGCAGAAAATTGACCAGATCCCAGCACTGCTTAGCCCATAACTTTTGAAATTTTTACCCGATTTAAAAGTGGAATACCACTCTGAATTTGTTATTAAAATATCTATCTAGCTGCATTATTGGTTTATTTTCGAATTTTTGGTCAATACTTTGTAATTTTTTATGACCCCCGACCTGTCAAAATTTGCAAAAAATGGGTTTCCAGAAAAGTGACCAGATCCCAGCACTGCTTAGCCCAAACTTTTGAAATTTTTACCCGATTTAAAAGTGGAATACCTCTCTGAATTTGTTATTAAAATATCTATCTAGCTGCATTATTGGTTTATTTTCGAATTTTTGGTCAATATTTTGTAATTTTTATGACCCCCGACCTGTCAAAATTTGCAAAAAATGGGTTTGCAGAAAAGAGACCAGATCCCAGCACTGCTTAGCCCATAACTTTTGAAATTTTTACCCGATTTAAAAGTGGAACACCTCTCTGAATTTGTTATTAAAATATCTATCTAGCTGCATTATTGGTTTATTTTCGAATTTTAGGTTAATATTTTGTAATTTTTTATGACCTCCGACCTGTCAAAATTTAAAAAAAAATGGGTTTGCAGAAAAGTGACCAGATCCCAGCACTGCTTAGCCCATAACTTTTGAAATTTTTACCCGATTTAAAAGTGGAATACCTCTCTGAATTTGTTATTAAAATATCTATCTAGCTGCATTATTGGTTTATTTTCGAATTTTAGGTTAATATTTTGTAATTTTTTATGACCTCCGACCTGTCAAAATTTAAAAAAAATGGGTTTCCAGAAAAGTGACCAGATCCCAGCACTGCTTAGCCCATAACTTTTGAAATTTTTACCCGATTTAAAAGTGGAATACCTCTCTGAATTTGTTATTAGAATATATATCTAGCTGCATTATTGGTTTATTTTCGAATTTTAGGTTAATATTTTGTAATTTTTTATGACCTCCGACCTGTCAAAATTTAAAAAAAATGGGTTTCCAGAAAAGTGACCAGATCCCAGCACTGCTTAGCCCATAACTTTTGAAATTTTTACCCGATTTAAAAGTGGAACACCTCTCTGAATTTGTTATTAAAATATCTATCTAGCTGCATTATCGGTTTATTTTCGAATTTTTGGTTGATATTTTGTAATTTTTTATGACCCCCGACCTGTGAAAATTTGCAAAAAATGGGTTTGCAGAAAAGTGACCAGATCCCAGCACTGCTTAGCCCATAACTTTTGAAATTTTTACCCGATTTAAAAGTGGAATACCTCTCTGAATTTGTTATTAAAATATCTATCTAGCTGCATTATTGGTTTATTTTCGAATTTTTGGTCAATAATTTGTAATTTTTATGACCCCCGACCTGTCAAAATTTGCAAAAAATGGGTTTGCAGAAAAGTGACCAGATCCCAGCACTGCTTAGCCCATAACTTTTGAAATTTTTACCCGATTTAAAAGTGGAACACCTCTCTGAATTTGTTATTAAAATATCTATCTAGCTGCATTATTGGTTTATTTTCGAATTTTAGGTTAATATTTTGTAATTTTTTATGACCTCCGACCTGTCAAAATTTAAAAAAAATGGGTTTGCAGAAAAGTGACCAGATCCCAGCACTGCTTAGCCCATAACTTTTGAAATTTTTACCCGATTTAAAAGTGGAATACCTCTCTGAATTTGTTATTAAAATATCTATCTAGCTGCATTATTGGTTTATTTTCGAATTTTTGGTCAATATTTTGTAATTTTTTATGACCCCCGACCTGTCAAAATTTGCAAAAAATGGGTTTCCAGAAAAGTGACCAGATCCCAGCACTGCTTAGCCCATAACTTTTGAAATTTTTACCCGATTTAAAAGTGGAACACCTCTCTGAATTTGTTATTAAAATATCTATCTAGCTGCATTATTGGTTTATTTTCGAATTTTAGGTTAATATTTTGTAATTTTTTATGACCTCCGACCTGTCAAAATTTAAAAAAAAATGGGTTTGCAGAAAAGTGACCAGATCCCAGCACTGCTTAGCCCATAACTTTTGAAATTTTTACCCGATTTAAAAGTGGAATACCTCTCTGAATTTGTTATTAAAATATCTATCTAGCTGCATTATTGGTTTATTTTCGAATTTTAGGTTAATATTTTGTAATTTTTTATGACCTCCGACCTGTCAAAATTTAAAAAAAAATGGGTTTGCAGAAAAGTGACCAGATCCCAGCACTGCTTAGCCCATAACTTTTGAAATTTTTACCCGATTTAAAAGTGGAATACCTCTCTGAATTTGTTATTAAAATATCTATCTAGCTGCATCATTGGTTTATTTTCGAATTTTTGGTCAATATTTTGTAATTTTTTATGACCCCCGACCTGTCAAAATTTGCAAAAAATGGGTTTGCAGAAAAGTGACCAGATCCCAGCACTGCTTAGCCCATAACTTTTGAAATTTTTACCCGATTTAAAAGTGGAATACCACTCTGAATTTGTTATTAAAATATCTATCTAGCTGCATTATTGGTTTATTTTCGAATTTTTGGTCAATATTTTGTAATTTTTTATGACCCCCGACCTGTCAAAATTTGCAAAAAATGGGTTTCCAGAAAAGTGACCAGATCCCAGCACTGCTTAGCCCATAACTTTTGAAATTTTTACCCGATTTAAAAGTGGAATACCTCTCTGAATTTGTTATTAAAATATCTATCTAGCTGCATTATTGGTTTATTTTCGAATTTTTGGTCAATATTTTGTAATTTTTTATGACCCCCGACCTGTCAAAATTTGCAAAAAATGGGTTTGCAGAAAAGTGACCAGATCCCAGCACTGCTTAGCCCATAACTTTTGAAATTTTTACCCGATTTAAAAGTGGAACACCTCTCTGAATTTGTTATTAAAATATCTATCTAGCTGCATTATTGGTTTATTTTCGAATTTTAGGTTAATATTTTGTAATTTTTTATGACCTCCGACCTGTCAAAATTTAAAAAAAATGGGTTTGCAGAAAAGTGACCAGATCCCAGCACTGCTTAGCCCATAACTTTTGAAATTTTTACCCGATTTAAAAGTGGAATACCTCTCTGAATTTGTTATTAAAATATCTATCTAGCTGCATTATTGGTTTATTTTCGAATTTTAGGTTAATATTTTGTAATTTTTTATGACCTCCGACCTGTCAAAATTTAAAAAAAAATGGGTTTCCAGAAAAGTGACCAGATCCCAGCACTGCTTAGCCCATAACTTTTGAAATTTTTACCCGATTTAAAAGTGGAATACCTCTCTGAATTTGTTATTAAAATATCTATCTAGCTGCATTATTGGTTTATTTTCGAATTTTAGGTTAATATTTTGTAATTTTTTATGACCTCCCGACCTGTCAAAATTTAAAAAAAAATGGGTTTGCAGAAAAGTGACCAGATCCCAGCACTGCTTAGCCCATAACTTTTGAAATTTTTACCCGATTTAAAAGTGGAATACCTCTCTGAATTTGTTATTAAAATATCTATCTAGCTGCATTATTGGTTTATTTTCGAATTTTTGGTTAATATTTTGTAATTTTTTATGACCTCCGACCTGTCAAAATTTGCAAAAAAATGGGTTTGCAGAAAAGTGACCAGATCCCAGCACTGCTTAGCCCATAACTTTTGAAATTTTTACCCGATTTAAAAGTGGAACACCTCTCTGAATTTGTTATTAAAATATCTATCTAGCTGCATCATTGGTTTATTTTCGAATTTTTGGTCAATATTTTGTAATTTTTTATGACCCCCGACTTGTCAAAATTTGCAAAAAATGGGTTTGCAGAAAATTGACCAGATCCCAGCACTGCTTAGCCCATAACTTTTGAAATTTTTACCCGATTTAAAAGTGGAATACCACTCTGAATTTGTTATTAAAATATCTATCTAGCTGCATTATTGGTTTATTTTCGAATTTTTGGTCAATATTTTGTAATTTTTTATGACCCCCGACCTGTCAAAATTTGCAAAAAATGGGTTTCCAGAAAAGTGACCAGATCCCAGCACTGCTTAGCCCATAACTTTTGAAATTTTTACCCGATTTAAAAGTGGAATACCTCTCTGAATTTGTTATTAAAATATCTATCTAGCTGCATTATTGGTTTATTTTCGAATTTTTGGTCAATATTTTGTAATTTTTTATGACCCCCGACCTGTCAAAATTTGCAAAAAAAATGGGTTTGCAGAAAAGTGACCAGATCCCAGCACTGCTTAGCCCATAACTTTTGAAATTTTTACCCGATTTAAAAGTGGAACACCTCTCTGAATTTGTTATTAAAATATCTATCTAGCTGCATTATTGGTTTATTTTCGAATTTTTGGTCAATATTTTGTAATTTTTTATGACCCCCGACCTGTCAAAATTTGCAAAAAAAATGGGTTTGCAGAAAAGTGACCAGATCCCAGCACTGCTTAGCCCATAACTTTTGAAATTTTTACCCGATTTAAAAGTGGAATACCTCTCTGAATTTGTTATTAAAATATCTATCTAGCTGCATTATTGGTTTATTTTCGAATTTTTGGTTAATATTTTGTAATTTTTTATGACCCCCGACCTGTCAAAATTTGCAAAAAAATGGGTTTGCAGAAAAGTGACCAGATCCCAGCACTGCTTAGCCCATAACTTTTGAAATTTTTACCCGATTTAAAAGTGGAATACCTCTCTGAATTTGTTATTAAAATATCTATCTAGCTGCATTATTGGTTTATTTTCGAATTTTTGGTTAATATTTTGTAATTTTTTATGACCCCCGACCTGTCAAAATTTGCAAAAAAATGGGTTTCCAGAAAAGTGACCAGATCCCAGCACTGCTTAGCCCATAACTTTTGAAATTTTTACCCGATTTAAAAGTGGAATACCTCTCTGAATTTGTTATTAAAATATCTATCTAGCTGCATTATTGGTTTATTTTCGAATTTTTGGTCAATATTTTGTAATTTTTTATGACCCCCGACCTGTCAAAATTTGCAAAAAATGGGTTTGCAGAAAAGTGACCAGATCCCAGCACTGCTTAGCCCATAACTTTTGAAATTTTTACCCGATTTAAAAGTGGAACACCTCTCTGAATTTGTTATTAAAATATCTATCTAGCTGCATTATTGGTTTATTTTCGAATTTTTGGTTAATATTTTGTAATTTTTTATGACCCCCGACCTGTCAAAATTTAAAAAAATGGGTTTGCAGAAAAGTGACCAGATCCCAGCACTGCTTAGCCCATAACTTTTGAAATTTTTACCCGATTTAAAAGTGGAATACCTCTCTGAATTTGTTATTAAAATATCTATCTAGCTGCATCATTGGTTTATTTTCGAATTTTTGGTCAATATTTTGTAATTTTTTATGACCCCCGACTTGTCAAAATTTGCAAAAAATGGGTTTGCAGAAAATTGACCAGATCCCAGCACTGCTTAGCCCATAACTTTTGAAATTTTTACCCGATTTAAAAGTGGAATACCACTCTGAATTTGTTATTAAAATATCTATCTAGCTGCATTATTGGTTTATTTTCGAATTTTTGGTCAATATTTTGTAATTTTTTATGACCCCCGACCTGTCAAAATTTGCAAAAAAATGGGTTTCCAGAAAAGTGACCAGATCCCAGCACTGCTTAGCCCATAACTTTTGAAATTTTTACCCGATTTAAAAGTGGAACACCTCTCTGAATTTGTTATTAAAATATCTATCTAGCTGCATTATTGGTTTATTTTCGAATTTTTGGTTAATATTTTGTAATTTTTTTATGACCTCCGACCTGTCAAAATTTGCAAAAAAATGGGTTTGCAGAAAAGTGACCAGATCCCAGCACTGCTTAGCCCATAACTTTTGAAATTTTTACCCGATTTAAAAGTGGAATACCTCTCTGAATTTGTTATTAAAATATCTATCTAGCTGCATTATTGGTTTATTTTCGAATTTTTGGTCAATATTTTGTAATTTTTTATGACCCCCGACCTGTCAAAATTTAAAAAAAAATGGGTTTGCAGAAAAGTGACCAGATCCCAGCACTGCTTAGCCCATAACTTTTGAAATTTTTACCCGATTTAAAAGTGGAATACCTCTCTGAATTTGTTATTAAAATATCTATCTAGCTGCATTATTGGTTTATTTTCGAATTTTTGGTCAATATTTTGTAATTTTTTATGACCTCCGACCTGTCAAAATTTGCAAAAAAATGGGTTTGCAGAAAAGTGACCAGATCCCAGCACTGCTTAGCCCATAACTTTTGAAATTTTTACCCGATTTAAAAGTGGAACACCTCTCTGAATTTGTTATTAAAATATCTATCTAGCTGCATTATTGGTTTATTTTCGAATTTTTGGTTAATATTTTGTAATTTTTTATGACCTCCCGACCTGTCAAAATTTGCAAAAAATGGGTTTGCAGAAAAGTGACCAGATCCCAGCACTGCTTAGCCCATAACTTTTGAAATTTTTACCTGATTTAAAAGTGGAATACCTCTCTGAATTTGTTATTAAAATATCTATCTAGCTGCATTATTGGTTTATTTTCGAATTTTTGGTCAATATTTTGTAATTTTTTATGACCTCCGACCTGTTAAAATTTAAAAAATGGGTTTGCAGAAAAGTGACCAGATCCCAGCACTGCTTAGCCCATAACTTTTGGAAATTTTTACCCGATTTAAAAGTGGAATACCTCTCTGAATTTGTTATTAAAATATCTATCTAGCTGCATTATTGGTTTATTTTCGAATTTTTGGTCAATATTTTGTAATTTTTTATGACCTTCGACCTGTCAAAATTTGCAAAAAATGGGTTTCCAGAAAAGTGACCAGATCCCAGCACTGCTTAGCCCATAACTTTTGAAATTCTTACCCGATTTAAAAGTGGAATACCTCTCTGAATTTGTTATTAAAATATCTATCTAGCTGCATTATTGGTTTATTTTCGAATTTTTGGTCAATATTTTGTAATTTTTTATGACCCCCGACCTGTCAAAATTTGCAAAAATGGGTTTGCAGAAAAGTGACCAGATCCCAGCACTGCTTAGCCCATAACTTTTGAAATTTTTACCCGATTTAAAAGTGGAATACCTCTCTGAATTTGTTATTAAAATATCTATCTAGCTGCATTATTGGTTTATTTTCGAATTTTTGGTCAATATTTTGTAATTTTTTATGACCCCCGACCTGTCAAAATTTGCAAAAAATGGGTTTGCAGAAAAGTGACCAGATCCCAGCACTGCTTAGCCCATAACTTTTGAAATTTTTACCCGATTTAAAAGTGGAATACCTCTCTGAATTTGTTATTAAAATATCTATCTAGCTGCATCATTGGTTTATTTTCGAATTTTTGGTCAATATTTTGTAATTTTTTATGACCCCCGACCTGTCAAAATTTGCAAAAAATGGGTTTGCAGAAAAGTGACCAGATCCCAGCACTGCTTAGCCCATAACTTTTGAAATTTTTACCCGATTTAAAAGTGGAATACCTCTCTGAATTTGTTATTAAAATATCTATCTAGCTGCATTATTGGTTTATTTTCGAATTTTTGGTCAATATTTTGTAATTTTTTATGACCCCCGACCTGTCAAAATTTGCAAAAAATGGGTTTGCAGAAAAGTGACCAGATCCCAGCACTGCTTAGCCCATAACTTTTGAAATTTTTACCCGATTTAAAAGTGGAATACCTCTCTGAATTTGTTATTAAAATATCTATCTAGCTGCATTATTGGTTTATTTTCGAATTTTTGGTCAATATTTTGTAGTTTTTTATGACCCCCGACCTGTCAAAATTTGCAAAAAATGGGTTTGCAGAAAAGTGACCAGATCCCAGCACTGCTTAGCCCATAACTTTTGAAATTTTTACCCGATTTAAAAGTGGAATACCTCTCTGAATTTGTTATTAAAATATCTATCTAGCTGCATCATTGGTTTATTTTCGAATTTTTGGTCAATATTTTGTAATTTTTTATGACCCCGACCTGTCAAAATTTGCAAAAAATGGGTTTGCAGAAAAGTGACCAGATCCCAGCACTGCTTAGCCCATAACTTTTGGAAATTCTTACCCGATTTAAAAGTGGAATACCTCTCTGAATTTGTTATTCGAATATCTATCTAGCTGCATCATTGGTTTATTTTCGAATTTTTGGTCAATATTTTGTAGTTTTTTATGACCCCCGACCTGTCAAAATTTGCAAAAAATGGGTTTGCAGAAAAGTGACCAGATCCCAGCACTGGCTTAGCCCATAACTTTTGAAATTTTTACCCGATTTAAAAGTGGAATACCTCTCTGAATTTGTTATTAAAATATCTATCTAGCTGCATTATTGGTTTATTTTCGAATTTTTGGTCAATATTTTGTAGTTTTTTATGACCCTGACCTGTCAAAATTTGCAAAAAATGGGTTTGCAGAAAAGTGACAAGATCCCAGCACTGCTTAGCCCAAACTTTTGAAATTTTTACCCGATTTAAAAGTGGAATACCTCTCTGAATTTGTTATTAAAATATCTATCTAGCTGCATCATTGGTTTATTTTCGAATTTTTGGTCAATATTTTGTAGTTTTTTATGACCCCCGACCTGTCAAAATTTGCAAAAAATGGGTTTGCAGAAAAGTGACCAGATCCCAGCACTGCTTAGCCCATAACTTTTGAAATTTTTACCCGATTTAAAAGTGGAATACCTCTCTGAATTTGTTATTAGAATATCTATCTAGCTGCATTATTGGTTTATTTTCGAATTTTTGGTCAATATTTTGTAATTTTTTATGACCCCCGACCTGTCAAAATTTGCAAAAAAATGGGTTTGCAGAAAAGTGACCAGATCCCAGCACTGCTTAGCCCATAACTTTTGAAATTTTTACCCGATTTAAAAGTGGAATACCTCTCTGAATTTGTTATTAAAATATCTATCTAGCTGCATCATTGGTTTATTTTCGAATTTTTGGTCAATATTTTGTAGTTTTTTATGACCCCCGACCTGTCAAAATTTGCAAAAAATGGGTTTGCAGAAAAGTGACCAGATCCCAGCACTGCTTAGCCCATAACTTTTGAAATTTTTACCCGATTTAAAAGTGGAATACCTCTCTGAATTTGTTATTAAAATATCTATCTAGCTGCATCATTGGTTTATTTTCGAATTTTTGGTCAATATTTTGTAGTTTTTTATGACCCCCGACCTGTCAAAATTTGCAAAAAATGGGTTTGCAGAAAAGTGACCAGATCCCAGCACTGCTTAGCCCATAACTTTTGAAATTTTTACCCGATTTAAAAGTGGAATACCTCTCTGAATTTGTTATTAAAATATCTATCTAGCTGCATTATTGGTTTATTTTCGAATTTTTGGTCAATATTTTGTAGTTTTTTATGACCCCCGACCTGTCAAAATTTGCAAAAAATGGGTTTGCAGAAAAGTGACCAGATCCCAGCACTGCTTAGCCCATAACTTTTGAAATTTTTACCCGATTTAAAAGTGGAATACCTCTCTGAATTTGTTATTAAAATATCTATCTAGCTGCATTATTGGTTTATTTTCGAATTTTTGGTCAATATTTTGTAATTTTTTATGACCCCCGACCTGTCAAAATTTGCAAAAAATGGGTTTGCAGAAAAGTGACCAGATCCCAGCACTGCTTAGCCCATAACTTTTGAAATTTTTACCCGATTTAAAAGTGGAATACCTCTCTGAATTTGTTATTAAAATATCTATCTAGCTGCATCATTGGTTTATTTTCGAATTTTTGGTCAATATTTTGTAGTTTTTTATGACCCCCGACCTGTCAAAATTTGCAAAAAATGGGTTTGCAGAAAAGTGACCAGATCCCAGCACTGCTTAGCCCATAACTTTTGAAATTTTTACCCGATTTAAAAGTGGAATACCTCTCTGAATTTTTTATTTGAATATCTATCTAGCTGCATTATTGGTTTATTTTCGAATTTTTGGTCAATATTTTGTAATTTTTTATGACCCCCGACCTGTCAAAATTTGCAAAAAATGGGTTTGCAGAAAAGTGACCAGATCCCAGCACTGCTTAGCCCATAACTTTTGAAATTTTTACCCGATTTAAAAGTGGAATACCTCTCTGAATTTGTTATTAAAATATCTATCTAGCTGCATCATTGGTTTATTTTCGAATTTTTGGTCAATATTTTGTAGTTTTTTATGACCCCCGACCTGTCAAAATTTGCAAAAAATGGGTTTGCAGAAAAGTGACCAGATCCCAGCACTGCTTAGCCCATAACTTTTGAAATTTTTACCCGATTTAAAAAGGAATACCTCTCTGAATTTGTTATTAAAATATCTATCTAGCTGCATCATTGGTTTATTTTCGAATTTTTGGTCAATATTTTGTAGTTTTTTATGACCCCCGACCTGTCAAAATTTGCAAAAAATGGGTTTGCAGAAAAGTGACCAGATCCCAGCACTGCTTAGCCCATAACTTTTGAAATTTTTACCCGATTTAAAAGTGGAATACCTCTCTGAATTTGTTATTAAAATATCTATCTAGCTGCATTATTGGTTTATTTTCGAATTTTTGGTCAATATTTTGTCAGTTTTTTATGACCCCCGACCTGTCAAAATTTGCAAAAAATGGGTTTGCAGAAAAGTGACCAGATCCCAGCACTGCTTAGCCCAAACCTTTTGAAATTTTTACCCGATTTAAAAGTGGAATACCTCTCTGAATTTGTTATTAAAATATCTATCTAGCTGCATTATTGGTTTATTTTCGAATTTTTGGTCAATATTTTGTAGTTTTTTATGACCCCCGACTTGTTAAAATTTGCAAAAAATGGGTTTGCAGAAAAGTGACCAGATCCCAGCACTGCTTAGCCCAAACCTTTTGAAATTTTTACCCGATTTAAAAGTGGAATACCTCTCTGAATTTGTTATTAAAATATCTATCTAGCTGCATCATTGGTTTATTTTCGAATTTTTGGTCAATATTTTGTAATTTTTTATGACCCCCGACCTGTCAAAATTTGCAAAAAATGGGTTTGCAGAAAAGTGACCAGATCCCAGCACTGCTTAGCCCATAACTTTTGAAATTTTTACCCGATTTAAAAGGGAATACCTCTCTAATTTTTTAATTGAATATCTATCTAGCTGCATTATTGGTTTATTTTCAAATTTTTGGTCAATATTTTAATTTTTTATGACCCCCGACCTGTCAAAATTTGCAAAAAATGGGTTTGCAGAAAAGTGACCAGATCCCAGCACTGCTTAGCCCAAACCTTTTGAAATTTTTACCCGATTTAAAAGTGGAATACCTCTCTGAATTTGTTATTAAAATATCTATCTAGCTGCATTATTGGTTTATTTTCGAATTTTTGGTCAATATTTTGTAGTTTTTTATGACCCCCGACCTGTCAAAATTTGCAAAAAATGGGTTTGCAGAAAAGTGACCAGATCCCAGCACTGCTTAGCCCAAACTTTTGAAATTTTTACCCGATTTAAAAGTGGAATACCTCTCTGAATTTGTTATTAAAATATCTATCTAGCTGCATCATTGGTTTATTTTCGAATTTTTGGTCAATATTTTGTAGTTTTTTATGACCCCCGACCTGTCAAAATTTGCAAAAAATGGGTTTGCAGAAAAGTGACCATATCCCAGCACTGCTTAGCCCATAACCTTTTGAAATTTTTACCCGATTTAAAAGTGGAATACCTCTCTGAATTTGTTATTAAAATATCTATCTAGCTGCATTATTGGTTTATTTTCGAATTTTTGGTCAATATTTTGTAGTTTTTTATGACCCCCCGACCTGTTAAAATTTGCAAAAAATGGGTTTGCAGAAAAGTGACCAGATCCCAGCACTGCTTAGCCCAAAACTTTTGAAATTTTTACCCGATTTAAAAGTGGAATACCTCTCTGAATTTGTTATTAAAATATCTATCTAGCTGCATCATTGGTTTATTTTCGAATTTTTGGTCAATATTTTGTAATTTTTTATGACCCCCGACCTGTCAAAATTTGCAAAAAATGGGTTTGCAGAAAAGTGACCAGATCCCAGCACTGCTTAGCCCATAACTTTTGAAATTTTTACCCGATTTAAAAGTGGAATACCTCTCTGAATTTTTTATTTGAATATCTATTTAGCTGCATTGCATTATTGGTTTATTTTCGAATTTTTGGTCAATATTATGTAATTTTTTATGACCGCCGACCTGTCAAAATTTGCAAAAAATGGGTTTGCAGAAAAGTGACCTGATCCCAGCACTGCTTAGCCCATAACTTTTGAAATTTTTACCCGATTTAAAAGTGGAATACCTCTCTGAATTTGTTATTAAAATATCTATCTAGCTGCATCATTGGTTTATTTTCGAATTTTTGGTGAATATTTTGTAGTTTTTTATGACCCCCGACCTGTCAAAATTTGCAAAAAATGGGTTTGCAGAAAAGTGACCAGATCCCAGCACTGCTTAGCCCATCACTTTTGAAATTTTTACCCGATTTAAAAAAGGAATACCTCTCTGAATTTGTTATTAAAATATCTATCTAGCTGCATCATTGGTTTATTTTCGAATTTTTGGTCAATATTTTGTAGTTTTTTATGACCCCCGACCTGTCAAAATTTGCAAAAAATGGGTTTGCAGAAAAGTGACCAGATCCCAGCACTGCTTAGCCCATAACTTTTGAAATTTTTACCCGATTTAAAAGTGGAATACCTCTCTGAATTTGTTATTAAAATATCTATCTAGCTACATCATTGGTTTATTTTCGAATTTTTGGTCAATATTTTGTAGTTTTTTATGACCCCCGACCTGTCAAAATTTGCAAAAAATGGGTTTGCAGAAAAGTGACCATATCCCAGCACTGCTTAGCCCATAACTTTTGAAATTCTTACCCGATTTAAAAGTGGAATACCTCTCTGAATTTGTTATTCGAATATCTATCTAGCTGCATTATTGGTTTATTTTCGAATTTTTGGTCAATATTTTGTAATTTTTTATGACCCCCGACCTGTCAAAATTTGCAAAAAATGGGTTTGCAGAAAAGTGACCTGATCCCAGCACTGCTTAGCCCATAACTTTTGAAATTTTTACCCGATTTAAAAGTGGAATACCTCTCTGAATTTGTTATTAAAATATCTATCTAGCTGCATCATTGGTTTATTTTCGAATTTTTGGTCAATATTTTGTAGTTTTTTATGACCCCCGACCTGTCAAAATTTGCAAAAAATGGGTTTGCAGAAAAGTGACCAGATCCCAGCACTGCTTAGCCCATAACTTTTGAAATTTTTACCCGATTTAAAAGTGGAATACCTCTCTGAATTTTTTATTTGAATATCTATTTAGCTGCATTGCATTATTGGTTTATTTTCGAATTTTTGGTCAATATTATGTAATTTTTTATGACCGCCGACCTGTCAAAATTTGCAAAAAATGGGTTTGCAGAAAAGTGACCTGATCCCAGCACTGCTTAGCCCATAACTTTTGAAATTTTTACCCGATTTAAAAGTGGAATACCTCTCTGAATTTGTTATTAAAATATCTATCTAGCTGCATCATTGGTTTATTTTCGAATTTTTGGTGAATATTTTGTAGTTTTTTATGACCCCCGACCTGTCAAAATTTGCAAAAAATGGGTTTGCAGAAAAGTGACCAGATCCCAGCACTGCTTAGCCCATCACTTTTGAAATTTTTACCCGATTTAAAAAAGGAATACCTCTCTGAATTTGTTATTAAAATATCTATCTAGCTGCATCATTGGTTTATTTTCGAATTTTTGGTCAATATTTTGTAGTTTTTTATGACCCCCGACCTGTCAAAATTTGCAAAAAATGGGTTTGCAGAAAAGTGACCAGATCCCAGCACTGCTTAGCCCATAACTTTTGAAATTTTTACCCGATTTAAAAGTGGAATACCTCTCTGAATTTGTTATTAAAATATCTATCTAGCTACATCATTGGTTTATTTTCGAATTTTTGGTCAATGTTTCGTCATTTTTTATTACCCCCGACCTGTCAAAATTTGCAAAAAATGGGTTTGCAGAAAAGTGACCATATCCCAGCACTGCTTATCCCAAACCTTTTGAAATTTTTACCCGATTTAAAAGTGGAATACCTCTCTGAATTCGTTATTAAAATATCTATCTGGCTGCATTATTGGTTTATTTTCGAATTTTTGGTCAATATTTTGTAGTTTTTTATGACCCCCGACTTGTTAAAATTTGCAAAAAATGGGTTTGCAGAAAAGTGACCAGATCCCAGCACTGCTTATCCCAAACCTTTTGAAATTTTTACCCGATTTAAAAGTGGAATGCCTCTCTGAATTTGTTATTAAAATATCTTTCTAGCTACATCATTGGTTTATTTTCGAATTTTTGGTCAATGTTTCGTCATTTTTTATGACCCCCGACCTGTCAAAATTTGCAAAAAATGGGTTTGCAGAAAAGTGACCAGATCCCAGCACTGCTTAGCCCAAACTTTTGAAATTGGTCAATATTTTGTAGTTTTTTATGACCCCCGACCTGTCAAAATTTGCAAAAAATGGGTTTGCAGAAAAGTGACCAGATCCCAGCACTGCTTATCCCAAACCTTTTGAAATTTTTACCCGATTTAAAAGTGGAATACCTCTCTGAATTTGTTATTAAAATATCTATCTAGCTGCATTATTGGTTTATTTTCGAATTTTTGGTCAATATTTTTTAATTTTTTATGACCCCCGACCTGTCAAAATTTGCAAAAAATGGGTTTGCAGAAAAGTGACCAGATCCCAGCACTGCTTAGCCCAAACTTTTGAAATTTTTACCCGATTTAAAAGTGGAATACCTCTCTGAATTTGTTGCTAAAATATCTATCTAGCTGCATTATTGGTTTATTTTCGAATTTTTGGTCAATATTTTGTAATTTTTTATGAGCCCCGACCTGTCAAAATTTGCAAAAAAATGGGTTTGCAGAAAAGTGACCATATCCCAGCACTGCTTATCCCAAACCTTTTGAAATTTTTACCCGATTTAAAAGTGGAATACCTCTCTGAATTCGTTATTAAAATATCTATCTGGCTGCATTATTGGTTTATTTTCGAATTTTTGGTCAATATTTTGTAGTTTTTTATGACCCCCGACTTGTTAAAATTTGCAAAAAATGGGTTTGCAGAAAAGTGACCAGATCCCAGCACTGCTTATCCCAAACCTTTTGAAATTTTTACCCGATTTAAAAGTGGAATGCCTCTCTGAATTTGTTATTAAAATATCTTTCTAGCTACATCATTGGTTTATTTTCGAATTTTTGGTCAATGTTTCGTCATTTTTTATGACCCCCGACCTGTCAAAATTTGCAAAAAATGGGTTTGCAGAAAAGTGACCAGATCCCAGCACTGCTTAGCCCAAACTTTTGAAATTGGTCAATATTTTGTAGTTTTTTATGACCCCCGACCTGTCAAAATTTGCAAAAAATGGGTTTGCAGAAAAGTGACCAGATCCCAGCACTGCTTATCCCAAACCTTTTGAAATTTTTACCCGATTTAAAAGTGGAATACCTCTCTGAATTTGTTATTAAAATATCTATCTAGCTGCATTATTGGTTTATTTTCGAATTTTTGGTCAATATTTTTTAATTTTTTATGACCCCCGACCTGTCAAAATTTGCAAAAAATGGGTTTGCAGAAAAGTGACCAGATCCCAGCACTGCTTAGCCCAAACTTTTGAAATTTTTACCCGATTTAAAAGTGGAATACCTCTCTGAATTTGTTGCTAAAATATCTATCTAGCTGCATTATTGGTTTATTTTCGAATTTTTGGTCAATATTTTGTAATTTTTTATGACCCCCGACCTGTCAAAATTTGCAAAAAAATGGGTTTGCAGAAAAGTGACCAGATCCCAGCACTGCTTATCCCATAACTTTTGAAATTTTTACCCGATTTAAAAGTGGAATGCCTCTCTGAATTTGTTATTAAAATATCTATCTAGCTACATCATTGGTTTATTTTCGAATTGTTGGTCAATGTTTCGTCATTTTTTATGACCCCCGACCTGTCAAAATTTGCAAAAAATGGGTTTGCAGAAAAGTGACCAGATCCCAGCACTGCTTATCCCATAACTTTTGAAATTTTTACCCGATTTAAAAGTGGAATACCTCTCTGAATTTGTTATTCGAATATCTATCTAGCTGCATTATTGGTTTATTTTCGAATTTTTGGTCAATATTTTGTAGTTTTTTATGACCCCCGACCTGTCAAAATTTGCAAAAAATGGGTTTGCAGAAAAGTGACCAGATCCCAGCACTGTTTATCCCATAACTTTTGAAATTTTTACCCGATTTAAAAGTGGAATACCTCTCTGAATTTGTTATTAAAATATCTATCTAGCTGCATTATTGGTTTATTTTCGAATTTTTGGTCAATATTTTGTAGTTTTTTATGACCCCCGACCTGTCAAAATTTGCAAAAAATGGGTTTGCAGAAAAGTGACCAGAACCCAGCACTGCTTAGCCCAAACTTTTGAAATTTTTACCCGATTTAAAAGTGGAATACCTCTCTGAATTTGTTATTAAAATATCTATCTAGCTACATCATTGGTTTATTTTCGAATTTTTGGTCAATATTTCGTCATTTTTTATGACCCCCGACCTGTCAAAATTTGCAAAAAATGGGTTTGCAGAAAAGTGACCAGATCCCAGCACTGCTTAGCCCAAACCTTTTGAAATTTTTACCCGATTTAAAAGTGGAATACCTCTCTGAATTTGTTATTAAAATATCTATCTAGCTGCATTATTGGTTTATTTTCGAATTTTTGGTCAATATTTTGTAATTTTTTATGACCCCCGACCTGTCAAAATTTGCAAAAAATGGGTTTGCAGAAAAGTGACCAGAACCCAGCACTGCTTAGCCCAAACTTTTGAAATTTTTACCCGATTTAAAAGTGGAATACCTCTCTGAATTTGTTATTAAAATATCTTTCTAGCTACATCATTGGTTTATTTTCGAATTTTTGGTCAATGTTTCGTCATTTTTTATGACCCCCGACCTGTCAAAATTTGCAAAAAAATGGGTTTGCAGAAAAGTGACCAGATCCCAGCACTGCTTATCCCAAACCTTTTGAAATTTTTACCCGATTTAAAAGTGGAATACCTCTCTGAATTTGTTATTAAAATATCTATCTAGCTGCATTATTGGTTTATTTTCGAATTTTTGGTCAATATTTTGTAATTTTTTATGACCCCCGACCTGTCAAAATTTGCAAAAAATGGGTTTGCAGAAAAGTGACCAGATCCCAGCACTGCTTAGCCCAAACTTTTGAAATTTTTACCCGATTTAAAAGTGGAATACCTCTCTGAATTTGTTGTTAAAATATCTATCTAGCTGCATTATTGGTTTATTTTCGAATTTTTGGTCAATATTTTGTAATTTTTTATGACCCCCGACCTGTCAAAATTTGCAAAAAATGGGTTTGCAGAAAAGTGACCAGATCCCAGCACTGCTTAGCCCAAACCTTTTGAAATTTTTACCCGATTTAAAAGTGGAATACCTCTCTGAATTTGTTATTAAAATATCTATCTAGCTGCATTATTGGTTTATTTTCGAATTTTTGGTCAATATTTTGTAATTTTTTATGACCCCCGACCTGTCAAAATTTGCAAAAAAATGGGTTTGCAGAAAAGTGACCAGATCCCAGCACTGCTTATCCCAAACCTTTTGAAATTTTTACCCGATTTAAAAGTGGAATGCCTCTCTGAATTTGTTATTAAAATATCTATCTAGCTACATTATTGGTTTATTTTCGAATTTTTGGTCAATATTTTGTAATTTTTTATGACCCCCGACCTGTCAAAATTTGCAAAAAAATGGGTTTGCAGAAAAGTGACCAGATCCCAGCACTGCTTATCCCAAACCTTTTGAAATTTTTACCCGATTTAAAAGTGGAATACCTCTCTGAATTTGTTATTAAAATATCTATCTAGCTGCATTATTGGTTTATTTTCGAATTTTTGGTCAATATTTTGTAGTTTTTTATGACCCCCGACCTGTCAAAATTTGCAAAAAATGGGTTTGCAGAAAAGTGACCAGATCCCAGCACTGCTTAGCCCAAACCTTTTGAAATTTTTACCCGATTTAAAAGTGGAATACCTCTCTGAATTTGTTATTAAAATATCTTTCTAGCTGCATCATTGGTTTATTTTCGAATTTTTGGTCAATGTTTCGTCATTTTTTATGACTCCCCGACCTGTCAAAATTTGCAAAAAAATGGGTTTGCAGAAAAGTGACCAGATCCCAGCACTGCTTAGCCCAAACTTTTGAAATTTTTACCCGATTTAAAAGTGGAATACCTCTCTGAATTTGTTATTAAAATATCTATC